>NC_041398.2:211770749-212071582 GCF_900747795.2 Erpetoichthys calabaricus | reverse complement strand
ACTAGACATTCTAAAACTGACTGGTATTACTAGGAAAGTGCATTAATTACTCTGTGTCTAATATGAACATTCCTATACAGTTCATGGCTGAACCTAACTTATTAATTTATCTCCAGAAAAATGTAAAACATAGGCTGGTAGAGGACTCCATTTTGGGGCTGCCCAACTTCCTAGGGATTAATGTTATATTCCTTCCTACTGTGAACTAAAAAAAACCCTCCACAATGGATCTTCACCTTCTCCTTCTCTTATAATACCTACCGTATGTTTAAAATGTCACCAGGTCCTTGTGGAGTTTGAGGGTATGAAGGAATCTTTCAAACATGAAATCGACAAGAGATGAGAAAATAAAGGGATATTTGGAATTACCCAAATAATTAACATTCAGTTATTTTTTTAGATTTGCAAATACCTGTTGACATTTGTGTTTCTAGGTAATGCATGCAGATTTAATTTGTGCTGAGATACTGGTGGTCTTCAAGGTGTTGTACACTCAGATTTAAATTAATTTGCAGTATATAGAGTACCAGATCCACAGATTTACTGTAGCTGTATCAAATGTCCATGATGTGCACTACTCACCCTTTAAAGCCCTTATTCTTAAAAGGAAATAAAACAAGGAGTTTAGCTGAAAGTTTACTACTGACGACCGGATCTAAACCATAGTTGTAAGTTCGTCTATTAAAAATGTACATTTATAATGCTTGTGCAGTTCAGCTGTATTTTGGGTCTTAGGTTTTACATGTTAGATAGCCATTCTGCTTCTCTTTTCCTTATCCATTAGATTAAAGCATTTAAAACACTCAAATCAATCCCCCTCCCCTCCGGGAGGTCACAATGGTCACTCCAGCATACAATTAGCAAGATTTGGACCTACCACTGCTACCAAGGAGAAACTAACAGAGATTATGTGATGTCCAAATAGATACAAAGACAAAGGATACCAGTGTCTTAATTTACACTTTTTAGTTTGCCTTGTTTGTTTCCAGTTTGCTTTCCACAATTTTGAGTTGTTATAAATGTATATGATTCAAATCAAATATAAAACACCAGCCTCCAAATAAAACAAAATGATTGTTTTAAAAACAAAAGATTGCCCCTCAGCCTCTGCTCGTCTTTACCAAAGATAACTGTTTCCAACTATAAGGTTATGCTCTCTGCCTCATATTTAACCTCACAGCAGTTATGTGTGAGGTTGGGAGTTTCCCCATAAAGTTCTGGGGCCAACAAGCCACACTGCCATATAATGACACCTCTTGACCCTACACCTTGATACATATGTAAAGGTGCAGACCACCAGAATGGCTCCTGGGTTGTCTAACGTTGGTAATTGACAACAGAGCCCTTGTATTTCATTGCTGCCACCCAACGACTGGCATTGGTTTGCACCATGACATCCAAAGGTTGGAAATCCAAGGCACTGACCCATCAGTGGACAACACTCTCTGAGGGCAGGCTAGGCAGGATAGATACTTGGCTTCACCTTTTCTTAAATGTCATCTACATCCATACTGAGTACACTGCTGGATTAGCCAGAGGATATTTTAATGTTGCATGATGACAGTTAAATTAATTCATATGTAAATTTAAAATCTCTAAACATCAAATGCACAGTACTAGTATTGTGACAAAAGTGACTAAATGTTTTGTCCTTACATCTCCAAACTCAGTCAGTCAGTCACTCTCTGTGTTGAATTTTCATAATTTCTTTGTGCTTTCTGGGTACTCTCATTTTATAAATGTGTGTATTGGTTATGTGTTCTTCCTTTATGAGTGTTTGTGAGTGTGTGCACCAGGTTTCTTTCCTGCTACATGCTTCTGGAATAAAGTGACATTTTGCATCCTTGCAATACAGCAAGAACATTTTTAAAATCAGTGTAAAAAATTAGGAAACAGATGATCAGGGTGGCTTTACTTTTAGGTTTCTGTGTATAATAAAGTGCTAGAGTAGAATTTTTATTTTTATAAAATGTTAGTATAGCCCAGGTCCTGTTATTTCAGTCAAGAGCACTGTCTTACTTTCCAGATTAAAAGACCTCTCCTTTTATCACTTGCCGTGCAAATGAAGGTGAGCAAACAACAACCCACTGCTGATTTCCCCCTGTTCTTTTTATATTGGCCTCTGCATTTTTGTTTTTTCTTTCCCTGCTTTTGAAGAAGAAGTGGCCTCTACAGCTCATATGTCACAAGGCACTAAAAGTGTCAGAATCCCACAGCAGACTTTGCTGTGGCTTGTTATTATCCCCTGTCTATAAAGGAAACAGGCTAATCCACTAAAAGGTAATGAAAGCCAGGCTGCACCTAACCTGCAGAACCCCAGAGAGAAGGCCGACCCTTTGAGCTCTGCCTTCTTTCCTCACCTCCTTGCGTTCTATAACTAACAATTAAAACCTAGACTTAACACCCGCTTTCGCACAGAACACATGCATCACTCATTCTAAAGGTGATGCAGGTGAAAAAACAGGCACCCGGTTCTTTTTTTTTTCTTCTTTCATTCACATTTACAATATTTTTTCTGGCCCTGGAAACACAAAGTTTGAAAGTTCAATCCGTGTGTCAGAAGTGTGGGAGACCAGATGTATGTATAACCTTTTGCCCTCATTATTCTAATTGGTTTGAAACATTCTAGTGTGTGGAAAAAACCTGAGGTTTAGATGTGTTCAGAACTGGCATTGAAAAAACCCAGAAATATGTACATGTTTTATAATTTAATATACTGTACATGGCACACAAATATGGATTTAGACCTTACACAGTAAAGCATGGGCTGTATACAACCGATTAACTTGATTACTTTATTGATATCATAACAACTTTAACTTAATTATTCTTACAGAATTTTGATTTTTATAATATCCAATTCTTACTGCTTTAAAGTTCCTATAAACTAAATTAGTATTTGTGTGTTTTATCAGTCTCACACCCATAAACAGAATAAGGAGGACTGAAAAAGGCAATATGGATGGATGTCATATTGACATTCTGCAAACATTTATCTTTTTCTGGCTATTTTCAATTTTTTTTTCTCACATTACAGCTGACTAGTTTTACTTTGATACTGTATATATTAATATTCTGCAGTAGTATAAAACAATAAATATTATGGCTGCATATAAGCAACTGTAACTGGTCGCCATTGTTTTACATCTATCAGAGCTCTTCCTGCTTCTCCATTTCCTCTAACATTTCATCTGTGTGTATTCTTCAGTGTGATACAATGGACCAGAGGCCCATTCTGCATTTTTAGAAAACTAATGGATTAATATACAAATACTCACACACACATTTATATATATTAGGGTGTTTCATTTTTCCAAAGATGTGATTTTCATATGACTTTGCTTACGCCCCGAGTCTCAGTGATGTAAAAGATATATATGCCAAATTTCAAGAAGATTGGATAATATTTAGGGGTTTAGGGGTTGCACACATGGATCACTTTTATTTCAAACTAGTGAAATTTCTAATATTCAGTTTCAGGATCCCAGGGGCTCTGCATCAAGCAAGGTGGATGGCAAAGGCAATATATGCACTTAAAATTGTCCTCTTCACTAAACAGTTGAATATTCCTCAACGAGAATTGAAAGGAATGAAATGGGTTGCACATTTTGTCGGCCTCATATATGTTCGCTTTTGGCACGAGGCAATTGTAAGTCGATGGGCTCCAGCTACAGCTTCTGAGCACAGATGCAGACATCAAAAAAAGTGCTCTCACAGTTGCTAAGAGACACCTTTGGTATCTGTCAGAAACAAACGTAGGACTGGCTTTTTTGGACGAACATATTACTCAGGCTGAAAAGGAAAATATGACTAAAAATTTAGAAACCAAACCTGCAAAGAAAAAGGAAATGAAACGATTAGAGGGTAAAAAAATAGTTTTTGAAGGAAAAGACCTGAGCCATTTCGTTACTAATAAAACAAAGACGTTCTTGGAATTGTTTGGGATCCACGACGTAACAGAATACTGCAGTGATTCTCTAAGAAGCCATGTGAACACTCTTAAGGTGGTCAATGATACCACAGAAAGAGGAATTGCTCTGATAAAAGAGTTTAATGAATCGGTCAGGGACAAACAACAAAAACAATTTTTGTTGAGGGTAGTCAAGCATCACAGAAAAGTCGTCACCAAGCGAACAAAAGAAGGGATTGCATCGTTCAAAGTTGATTAATATAACACATGTTTTGCATACTACCTATTAATCTTAGTGTCTAGTTTTAATATTATTTTAAGTTTGTGATTTCCAGATTTCCCAATAAAAGTAATTAACATTGAAAAATCGTATTTTTTTGCCTACTAGTGTGCAACCTCTAAATATTATACAATCTTCTTGAAATTTGGTATATATATCTTTTATATCACTGAGACTCGGGGCGTAAGCAAAGCCTGCAAAAATTTTACATTTTATTTTTTGCCTTAGAAAATGAAACACCCTAATATATATATATATATATATATATATATATATATATATATATATATATATATATATATATATATATATATATATAGACGGTATAGGAAAAAACGTAAAGGTTATTTCTATGCTGAAAAGGAAACAAGGTAAAAGATGTAACATTTTGGTTTCAAGATGAAGGCTATACAGCCAAAGCTTTGTGTCTTTTACCTTTTTTACATTTCAGCATGGAAATAACCTTAGTCATTTTTTTCCTTTGCACGCTGACACAGTCCCACATAAACTCTATATGGTATATTTATATATACTAGTCAAAGACAGGTAACAGAATAACTTTTTTAATGACTCTTGCCCTACGTGATCTTTCATCAGCTTTCCTCAGTATTTTCATGTGTCTGTACCATGCTTGACTGGTGCTCCATTTCTCTAACACATTCTTATAAAGCCTGCTTCTCACACTTTGTTATTTCGAAGCACACTGCTCACCTCCTGCCCACTTTTATACCTCTCATCTTTGAAGGTGACTCTCAGCGTGCCTCCTAAGCCTCTATTCCTCCTTGTATGTTTCACACTCGCACCTCCTCTTTCAATCGTGTCACCAAAACCTAACTGACCAATCACACCAAAGCCAAACTGGCCAATTAGATCACTTGGAGGGACCAGAAACGCGCAAAGACTTTTAATGTTTTATTGTATACTAGATACACTGTACATACACACATTTTTAATTTTGAGAATGATGAACATAGTAAGAATGTGATGTCAATATCCACAAAACGAAGTGGCCAAATTAACTTAAATAAATTAAATTAATTTTAATAATTTATCGGTAGTTAAAATTACCTGGGCTACACCTGGGAAATGTAATTTTCCTTTTTTGTCATTTTACAAGAGAATTTCTTTCCTTGGCTACAATAATACATTTTTTTAAGTGAAATCATATGTTTTAAATTTAAAACGAAACACTGCATTGTAGTTCTGGTTGGCAAATTATAAAATTGAATTAGTTGAAGCTGCTCTAATTAATTCAATTATATAATCAAAGTTAAATTACTGCTAATATACTTTTATTTGATTTCATCTATACAAAATGTGCACCATTTGAATCTACAAATCTTCACATTTTTCCACCTGTGACTACACAATATAAATTGTGGAATATCTACTTATAAGATACCTAAATGAGTAATTGAATTAGTAAATTGTTTGTGAATACATAAACTATAAAATTACAACAATTTAATAAAAATGAGATAACAAATTAAAGAAACTGTAATTGATTAACCTGCAGAGTCTAAGCAATGCTTCAATAACGCAGTCACCAAGACATCTAGCAGTATTCCTAAAGTAAATATACAGCAACACAACTGATTATTTGAATAGCAAAAAGGATGAAATATTTTATAATAATTTAAAAGGAACTCAAAAGAGAATTCCATAATTGCTAACCTGAATCTTTTCATTCACATCTTGTTTTGTGGTTAATTTACTTTAACGTATTCTCTGCACATATCTGTTCATCCATGTTCTAACTTGCTTTTTCCATTACAGTGTTATGAGGAGCTAATGCCTTTCTCAGCAGCATTCGCCATAAAGTGGGAACAAACTCATAGTAAAACAATAGTCCATCTTTGGGCAAACATTCACACATATCAAATGCTCAAATGTTCGGTGAGAAGCAAGGCCACAAAGATGAGAAACTGAAGTGCTGAGAGGGCACTACAGAATTGACACAAAAGGACCTTAAGGAGTGACATGAGATGAGATTCAAATTGTAGATGACGGGGCAAATCACTGGTGGTTTACAGATACTGGTGAAAAAAACAGGTAAATATCAGATATGCCATAATCAGACAAAAGTCAAAACACAAAACTATTTTAAGACAACTTAAGTGAATGACTTCATAATTAATAAGTTTTTATATACAATTGAGATATATATATTCAAAATATTATATATTAATTCTTCAGTGCCAAAAATGTATGCTTATCACAGCTACGTTTTATACAAAACCAGTTGCTTGAATTAAAACTGTCGTATAGGGAGTAGCGCTGCTGTTTCATATCTGTAGCAGATTAGGTTCAAATCCTTTCCTAGTGTGTGTAGTTTACACGTTCTTTCTGTTTTCACAGTGTTTTCCTCCTAGTACTCAGGTTTCCTCCCAAATCCTATAGACATGTGAATTAAGTTGACTGATTACTGTAAAAAGGCCCGTTGTAGGTGTGTGGCTCAGTTTGACCAGTTGTGGGCTGAGCCAGCTTGTGCTCAGTGCTACCAGGATACTTTTGGCTCCTTCACAACCCTATTTTGGAATAAATAAGAAATAATAAAGAATTCATTCAAAATACTAAAGTTTTTATTCCCTGTCTTGTAATTTGAGAGTAATGAATCCAAAAGTGACATTCTTCCTGTTAATATTAATTGTTTATAATACACATTTATCAAAGGAAACTGCCATAAACAGTACCACAATAGAAGATGCATACTGTATATTGGTATTCCCGGAATAAACTTTCCAATAATTTTGCATCAGTCAATTAAAATTACTGAATTAAAGTTTTATTCTTTGCCCCATTCTTAAATAATAACATAAATGTTTTAGTCTTCAGTTTTCCAATCCTTTATGAAATAATATTATTCATATCTAATAGTACATCTGAATTTGTTTTACAATTTAGCTTTTGATTATTTTAACACATGGTTTAATGGTTTTATTTACTGTCAAAGTTAATATACTAAGTAAAACAATTATGCAAAGTGTCTTGAATATTATTATTATTACTTGGCTGATGCTTTTATCCAAGGTGTCTTACAACCTTTGAGAGGTTCAATTACTTATGGTTCTTTTTTGTTTTTCCAGTTAGGGGAAGAGGCCAGTTAAGTGACACATAATTTAAGTGACACACAGTGTCATTAGTGATATTTGAACCCACAACCTCAGGGTCTGAAGTCCAAAGCCACTATGAATATTACTTTAAATTAGTACATAATTTGAAAAATATTTAACACAAAAGCAAGTAGACGTGAGTTACATCCCCTATCCCTCTGTGTAGCACTGCCATTTTCTGTCTTATAAAGATAAACCATCTAACAATTGCACATGTAGTTTATTTTACTTTTCAGAAATTATTTCAAGAATTGTTATCAATTAATTCTTCACAGTCTATTAATATTATTGTTAAAAATGGAACCTTTCCAGAGTTATAACACATAAAACAAACAGCAATTATTAAACTATTTTATTAGAAGGGTTTGTGTCAAGAAGTGAAAATGTTGGCAGTGCTTTCAGTTCCCCTTTATGCAGATCAGGCTTTCTTGATAGAAATCTGTTCTGAACGATGTGTTACTTCCTGTCTTTGCGGAATATTGCTCTCCATTGCATATGGGCACTCTAACCAGTACAAGAGTAATGGAAGTGTTAAAACTAAAGAAGGCGTGAAAACAGGCCCATAAAATGGGGAAAAGGCAGAATGTGGTGGTTTATTAGCTAACATGATTTTACCTAGCACTCAAGGGAAAAAAATAAGCTCTACACTTTGATTATGTGCTAATGACTTGTTAAATAAAGTAACTACAAATAAATTCATAAAATTTGTTTTTGTGTGTCAGTTATTAAAAAAAATTGATGTGTGCATACAGAATTTCAGTTTATGCTTTAACAATGTTGAATAATTGGATTCTCCCGTTCACACAGTTTAACAACAATAAGATCTTTTGGTGGACAATTTGTCCATAAGACAAAATTTACCAGATTTTAAATGAAAAAGGTGTTTTTACTAATTGTTTCCTTGGCAATTAAAAACACCCCTGACTCCAGTTTATACTTAAATTGTTGTTTTTCATTACATTAATGCTGGCAATTATCATTAATAATGTATACATATTATAGTATTTAACTATTTATTTTTAGGTTCATGTACTGCAACCCTGGAATAAACAGACTGCAATGCTCATTCACTAATTTACTTTTGTTTATACCTGACATAAGTTAGCTAAACAGAGAGCTTATAAAATGGAACAGAGTACTTAGTGTTACTGTGTTTTTTGTAATAAGGATACAAAACACTAGGACCGATATATGCTTTTCTTTAAACACTTATTTTAGATTTAACTTCCAATTTGGTAATGGGTTATTACATTTATTTTGTAAATTTTCCTTTTTCTAACACAGAAGAATAGCAAAATGTAACTACATTTGATTTGATAATTCTCTAATTATGTGAAATTGCATAATTCCCAATTAAAAAGTAATTACAAAAATCTTTGTACTGTACAGTATATCTTTTATTATATACTCTGCTATATTAGTCTTACTACACATACTATAATTGTGAATTTTGTATAAATAGTTGAAACAATGAAGTACTGTATGATCATAGCATCTTCAGCACTGATGTGTTAATACTCCTATGGTTCTGTACAGCCAATACTTACTTTTTGTAGAAGATTTATTTCCATTCCTAACTTAACCTCAGGAAAATTTAACAATATAGTATATAATGTGAACACTAAAAATGATCTTGTATTCAGGTTTGCTTAAATTATGGCTCAATATCAAATTTTTATGTGAACTTGTAAATTTATCAGTCCATTTTTAAAATACACTATCTCCAGTACGTAGCCTATCCTACACTCTTAAAATTCTTCAGGTTCTTTCAGACGATGCCATAGGGCAAACATTTGTGATTCCCAAAAAGATCCAACGTTATGAAAGTTATACAAAGAAGTTTTATTAATTTAAACCCATAACAGGCTCCATACAGTAAATAACCATGAATTGATGGTAACAGATTTGTGAAATACCAATGGGTCATGACTTTAAAAGGACTCTTGCACCTACGTACAGTTTTCTAAATCTGGTAGTGTCCTGCTAGTTAGCTAATAGCACAAAGAACCAATTTCATATTTAAGAATTCTTCCCAGAATTAAATGGCGCTTCGTCAAGCATTGCCTCTGTGAGGAACCACACAACCCAGTAAAGCAATTAAAGAACGATGGTTTTTAAGAGTGTAGAACCTTGAACAGGTCACAATTGTGCACACTCCATTTAGGAATAACTTGTTAAGCTCAGAACATGGACTGTAGAAATACTTAGGACAAACCCACAAAGGCACAGAGAAATCATTCAATTATCAGCTTAAAGGCACAGCAGTCACAATACACTGTGGCTTTTTAAATTGCTCGTTCATTAAAGTGCCACTTGTGCATTAAATACAGTGTAAGTATTTCAACTGTTTTTACATTATTATATGCTATCTTACCACCTTAATTGAGCATGTGAGTCGTGGCTTTAGAAACTGTTGCTTGCTTTTTTATATATATGTATATTTACATTTATGTAATGCAATATTATTTTTCAAGTACCCCATCTAGTAAGAGGCAGAACGATATCTGCATTAATAATAAGACTTTGTAGTCACTTTTAGCGTTGTTCTGTGTTCCTCTCCCATTATTTTCATTTTAAATACTATACCATTGTGTTCATCTCTTGAGTTCATGTTAACTGTATGAATGCTTCCTGGTTGGTTCTGTAGTATTTCATCAGTTGTTTTCCTTCACCCACCTACGTTAACACCATTGAGACCTTTTAAGCAATTCTCCTGAAACTGACCAGTTAATTAGGGCCATTGGAATGCTATTAAAATTACTGAAATCATGCTGGTCAGTGAAACAGTTCACTAGATGAGGAAAGCCAGGACTCAACACTGTTGAAATTATGTTAAATACCATATGTACTGATGGTATTTACTTCCATAATTACAAGGACATATAAACACTCTTGTGCCCCGGATATTACAGTAGGTAGAGAGATGAATCTCTTTTCAAAAGCAGAAGTATTCAGCGTCCTGAGTCAGGAGTCTATTTGACTGATTGTTTTCTGTTTTGTCTGCCCTAAACTCATTTACATCTACCTTGAGCATATGAAGAGAATGAGCATTCTTCTTTTGTTGTTTTTTAATTCTTTTGTTTTGGTTTGATACCCTGGCACATCTGCTGTTCCGACTTGACATGTCCGATCCGATTCACTTCTGGATTCTGGTTCCTTCCTGAAAAGGGGAGAAGAACTCGCTCTAAGACATCTAGGCACTACATAAATAAAATATATTATTATTATTATTATTAGGCAGTATATAAATCAAATGTATTATTATTATTCTCAAAACTTATCCTACTGGCTTCTCCTTTCCAAATGGCAAGATTTGCCCAAGAAGCCTTAACAAAACATAATAGACTATATTATTTAGAGTATACCTGTGTATGTCAATAAATGTTTAATATTTTTGATAATACTTAATATTTGTAAAATGCTGAATTGTCTTTGGCCAGAGCTGCTTCCAACTTTCTATTTTTAATTTTCATTGAAAGTTGAAAAGTGAAACATCTGTTAACTTATTAAGCGTTTTATTGTTATTGCTGGGGCAGATCCTAAACCGGCTAAGTAACATTCATTTCTGGTAATATCTGAGCATCCAGTAAATTTTATTCATTTATATTGTATACTTTTTTTATTTTTTAGCCTAACTAAGGTTTTTAACTTTACAAACAATTACAGTAACAATGTATTAACCTAATACATGAATTCTTCTTAATAATTCACTTTGTCTGGGTATATTTATAAGTATAATTTAATTTTTGGGTATGTTTATGAATATAATTTACTTTTTTCTTAAATAGAAATATCCACTTGGTAAAAGAAATATAAAATTTGAAAGTGTTTTTAAGCTTTTCCAAGTTTCTCAAGTAATTTTCCTGACTTTTCATTTTCATTTTGCATTCTCTCCTATTTAGATGTCTTCTGCCTATTTCCTAAAGATTACTTTATTTGTTGATGTAAACAAGGAACAGCAAATGTCTTAACAGAGATCCTTGAAAGATTTTACTAATAACATCAACCCAGGTTAAGCATTCTCTCCTTATCTACATTCTCTGTTCTTCTCTTATCTGTACTCTGTTTCCTGCCTAATAACCAGCTTAAAATCACAGTCTTGTATTTCACTGCAGATATTTATGGTTCCTAGCAGCAATATTACTTTTTTGTCATAATTCTTGACTGTGAAATGCATTATTTGTTAAAGACAGACATTTTGATCGTGATGAACGATTTTAACTCTGTTTGAAAGTACATGTTAAACTGACACTGTAATGCTGTGGCTAGAACTGGTGGCTTATAGCATTTGGACCCCAGATTGATTGCCATTTGGTGTGCCCTCTGTGTGGAGTTTGGATATTCAGCCCCTGCATTTCCCCAGTTTCTTGCTTTTGACTCAAAACTGTATTTTTAAATGCATTACCATTTAATAATTTGGAGGGACTATGTCTGTCCAGTGATGGACAAGTATCCTGTTCACTTTTCTGCTCAGAAAAACATGGTCTCCAGTACCAGATGATGCAAATTCAAAGAGTTGTTGAACAGAGATTTAATTAAAATTTTCTTATTGCTTTGGTGTATTCATTTATACTGTTGTGACTTCTTTTAAAGTATTACAAGTATAAATATCTATCTCTGAAATTATTTCCAGTATACTATTTGAATGTATCTTCAGCATTGCATTACTCTCATATTTGCATGTGTTATTGCAATGTGAACATTTTTGCACAAAGAGCAGGCCTTTTAAGTTGAAAAAGAGTAACAGTTTTTGGGTGTTCTCAAGTTTTGAAACTACACATGGAAACTATACTGCACGTTTCCAAATAATTACCTTGAGTATTGTAATTTTTTGCTCTTATACAATTGAACAGAAACAATAATTTGGCTGTTGTAGTAAGCATATTACATGCAGTATTGTTGTTCATTTATTAGGTGACATACGGAAGAGAGAATATTAACTGAACTTCCATTGTAATGCACTTAGGCGTGTTGCATGTTTTGGTCAGGTGCAGGACAATCTGGATATTTTATAAGTTGAAATATCTCTATATATGAATTAATATTATATTTTAATTGATTTTGAATGAATACATGTGTCATTATTTACTTAAAAAGATCAATTAAAAGTAAAAAGGATTTTCTAAGCACACTCATGCATTTTCTCTACAACTTTGCACAGTTTTAGGACACTTTCTCAACAAGCATGATTTCTGTGTGTTATGTTTCATCTTAAAATATGTACAGACATTACATTTTTAGGGCACAAAAGCTAAGTTGAAGTCCAAACCAGCCGTCTCTCAGGCCTACAGTATCATTCCTTCCTTTTTTAACTTGTGCAGAAGACCTTCAGATATAAACTACTCATCAAGCAGTAGCATTATGAAAGAAAGCAAAAAAAAAAAAGTATTTGATTACACAAATAATGAGTGAGTTGTACCTGACTGGAGAAAGTGAAAAATGTAGAGTTTAACTCTTTTTTTCTCTTTGGCAAATGTATAGTGACAAGGTTGGAATGGAAATCTGGAGATAAAACAGCTATCTTAACTACACTCTTCGGACTGCCATTCCATTATTGCCATTTATTACAGAAAGAGGTTTTAAGGCAGGGGTTCCCAAACTTTTTTGCCCCATTTACCCCGTGACAACTTTTCATAAGTAAACTTACCCAGAATCTTTTTCATTCAGTAATTTTAGTTTTTAAGATGATGTTTTAACATTATCATTTTAAATTCAAACAATAACAATAGCACATAATAATGCTATTTCACTTTTTTAAAAACAAGTAATGATGTATACCAGAACAGACCATCAATCAGTGAGATGCTTGTTCTTGCTTTCCACCTGTGATTTTGGATATTCTTGGCACAGTTGTTGAAAGAGCAAGTCTCAAGTCGTCTTTGGGAAATAATTGAGATCTTCAAAACTTTGGCTTTTTTAAGCATTTTTTCCCCTTAGTTGGCTAAATTTACCCCCTGCCTGTAAATGTTCCTCCGGTTGGGACCCCTGTTTTAAGGATTTCAGCTACTGTATATTGTTAAGTACAGCATTTAAGAAGACAGACAGCCTGTAATGCAGAATGTATATTTTCTCTTTTGGGAACCTAAAATATTAACACATATTACCTAGGATAGTTCAGTTAATCTGTGGTCACAGTAATGAAAGGCTTATGGTAAGCCACACAGTTTATCATTGCTTACCACAAAATATTTGACATTTTAACTCAGACTGCATCAATAAGTACTCATTGTATTATGTTCTTATTTCTGAGTAATTACCTCATAACAACATGTATTAGCACATAAAAGCAAAGAGAAAAAAAATCAGTTAATAAGGCAGATATTATTAAATAAGCTTGCTGTAACGATGTGGGTTTGCTACATGCTCTCATCTGCTGTCCGGGAGCCCTTAACCCGACACCGTCTGTACTGTTACCGATGAGCTAAGCAGTGAGGCAACAACATAGCAAGGGGATCGTGCAAAAGTGTCAAGTGCTTTTATTAAAACAGAACAAAAACAACAAGCAAAAACAAAGTGTTCATGAAGTGCAGTGCCATCCAAAAAGAGTCATTCTTAAATAAATAATCCATAAAACAAAATTAATAAATAGAAAAACAGCCTTTAAAAATGAGGTTAAAACAACGCAGTACTTTAAAACATTTACAGAGCCCGGTGCTTCTTTTACCCTAGCGTCTCTCCTGCTTCTCCCGTTTGGGCCCTGCAGCAGGCAAGTCGCTCTCTCAGCAGCTGACCTTCACTCCACTCGACCGGTCTGGAGGCCTCCTGATCCCTGGCTTCGGTCACACACTCATCCCAGACCAAGACTTGGTTTCCTTGATGACCAGGATGCTCACATCAAGGACTTCACTCACCAAGCCTCCTGACTCCCGCTGCCTTCCCGGCCTTATGCGGCCAATCTTCCTTCTGCTGGTCACTCCTGTTCTTTCCTACAATGCTCAGCGGGAGCGACCGCTTCCTTCTGCCCCCACCGAGTGTTGGCCAAACACCCTTCTTGGGGCTCACCTTCCAGCTGCCTGTCTGTGAGCCTGTACCCGCTCACTCGTTTTCTCTCTCGCTCTCTCTCTCACACCAGCTTTCTCCTCACTTCCTTCCAGCAACCTCTGTCTTATCCTTTCTTTTCTTTCTCTCCTTTCTTTCTCTAGCCGGCTCGCACTTCTATATATGAAGGGGAACATGATAGTCGAGGCAATCAGCAGCTCATGGGAACAATTACGGATGTGGACCGTTTCTCACCTGCGCACTCAGGTGAGAAATGCCCACACCATGAACTCCTCAGGAACCGCGTTGGCCACACACCACCACGCCCCCTCGCTAAGCCGCGAGCGCAGTGATTATTTATTAAAACTGGCCTTTAATGGGAGCTGGGGACCCGCTATACCACACTTGCATGTTTGTTTTATTTCCTGTAAAGTTTTGTAATGAGGAGAACTTCACATACTGTACATGCAACACATTTTCTTGTGCATTATGGAGTGAAAATTAAACAGCTTGAGAAAACATTTCTTTTATTATTATTAGAAATATTATATTCACTCTACAAAGATAATGAGAACATGTATTATTTTTCAAGTAAATCATTTTATTTACTTCAAGATTTCATTACAGTCTATACAATATAGATAAATGATACCTACAGTTAGTGAGGGAAGAAACTATTTTTGGGAAATTGAATTTGCGGTGAAACTTAGTATTTTGCTTCACAAAAAAAATTAATGATACAAATGGAATTTCAATTTCAGTGAAATTTATGCCACTGCCAACAATGTAATTACTTTCAGAGTTTTCATGCATTCATTCTACATGCATCTCCCAGTCATTTAATATGTAAATAAAGATCTAGTGAAGAATTACCTGCATTGTGCTGCTGCGTAACAAGGTGTAATATGAGCGCTATATAGCGCCCGACCCGGCACAGACTCAGGCAGAGGCACGTACTTAATAAACAGTCTTTTATTTCTTCTTCAGCCATGGGGCACGCCTTCCCCGTGTCCCACAGGCCCAACACAGTCCCAAAAGCACTTAAATACAGAACACTCACAAACCACACTTCTTCTCTCCACCTCAGCACCACCACTCCTCCTCAGGCTTAGTAGTCGTCGTTGTTGTCGTCGTCGTCGTCGTCGTCGTCGTCGTCGTCGTCGTCGTCGTCGTCGTCGTCGTCGTCGTCGTCCTCCTCCTCCTCCTCCTGACTCTCGCTCTCTCGAGTGGTGGTGGCTGGTCTTTTTTATACCCCATCCGGAAGCGTTCCAGGTGCTTGATTACCTGGTCCTAATTGAACTTCCGGGTGGGGCTGACGAGTCGACCAGCTGGGCTGCAGACATCATGCAGCTCCCCCTAGCGGCCATCCGAGCCCCCAACCAGGCTGTGGAGGACTCCATCTCCCATGGAGCCCTGCGCCAGGTTGGGGAATCATCGTCCACCAGGGAGGCTGCCACCAAGCGTCCCGGGGGAGGTATTGAGCTGCCCATGGTGGCTCCCTCGGAACAGATGCAGCAGGGGCGTCCCTGCCGGGCATGGGACCCGGCTGTCCTTCACAAAGGCTATAGGGTGCAATATCCCTTATTTCTCCAACCCAAAAAAGAATTAAAGCACCCCATAAAGCTCTTTTTACTGAGTTTCGCATTGCACAATTGTAAAATCGAATATGAAAGAGATTTAAGTGTAAGTTTTGCAAAACTGTACCCATTTGTCTCATCACCACCTGCAGTACCTACATCTTAATCAAATCAATAACCTCTCCCCTACCCATCAAGAAAACAAAGAAAGGGAATGTTTTAATGTAAGTAATCAGTAGGAGATGCAGAAAAAATCCAAAAGCCTGGGAATGGTGCAGTATGTTCAAGCTAATTGAGGACAACACTGATAAATGTCTTCCATATTCCTCATTAACTTAAATTATATTTTTTCGATGTTGCAATAAAGTAAGACATGGTTTCCCTATTGTGGTCTGCAGGATGGGTTGGGAATCTTTCTGGTGAGCAAATTAAGATAGCGTGTTAGCAGTGTAGCGTATATTATCACAATAGATCGTTCATTAAGCATTAATGCCAAATCAGGTATTATCACAGAGCTATCAGAGGATTATGGATGAATTATTCTGATGCGCGCATTTACATGTCCTAAATGATGTCCTTTTGGCATTGGACTCAGGACTCTACGTGATTATGGTTCTTCTCGATTTATCTGCTGCCTTCGACACAATCGACCACGACATCATGATCTCCCGACTCGAATCCTGGGCTGGTGTATCTGGCTTAGCCCTCGACTGGTTCAGGTCATATTTCTGCAACAGGACTCTTAGAGTCATGCTAGACGATTTTTCATCTGAATCAGTCCCACTCCCATGTGGTGTCCCCCAGGGTTCCATTTTGGGGCCACTACTTTTTTCAATTTACATCCTGCCTTTAGGTGCAATTTTTAGAAAACATGCAATCTCGTATCACCTATATGCTGATGACTGCCAAATTTATTTCTCCCTCAAGTCAACTGACTCCACTAAACCTCTTCTCGACTGCTTATCTGACATTAAGGACTGGCTGGCTGTAAACTTCCTTCACCTGAACGATTCAAAAACCGAGGTCATTGTTTTTAGTCCTGACCGCAAACAGACCCTACCCCTTGGCCTCGACTTTCTTCCCATTCCAGTAACTTTGTCTGCTTCCAATCTTGGAATCAAAATGGATATGGTCCTGAAAATGGATGCTCAAGTCAACAGCACAGTAAAATCCTGCTTTTTCCATCTCAGGCGAATTACCAAACTCAAACCAATTCTGCCTTACCACCTCCTGGAATCAGTAATCCATGCATTCATTACGTCCCAGCTCGACTATTCTAATTCCTGCCTATATGGTATTAGTAAAGCCACTCTTTCTAGACTCCAATTGGTTCAAAATGCGGCTGCAAGGCTTTTAACTGGAAGCAGCAGAAGCCAACACATTACACCGATTTTAAAAACCCTACACTGGCTGCCGGTTAGCTTCAGAATTGATTTTAAGATACTCCTCTTAACCTATAAGGCACTAAATGGTCTAGCCCCTGCCTACTTGAGTGTCTTGCTCCATCGTCACAATCCCCCTCGTGTTCTTAGATCCGCAGATCAGCTGCTCCTAACCGTTCCCAAGGCACGTTTTAAAGTTCGTGGTGAAAGGGCTTTTTCCGTCTGTGCACCCAAGCTCTGGAACTCCTTACCTTTAGTGGTTAGGCAAGCCGCTTCAGTTGCCACATTCAAATCACACCTAAAAACGCACTTCTTCACATTGGCTTTTAATTCTTAACCTGTCTTATTTCCACTTGCTTTTTGCTATTTCTCTGTTTTATTGGGTCCCCTGACCTGTTTTTAGTGTCTGTTTTAATTCTCTCTTAATGTTTGTTTTTAATATTTTGCTTTTAGTCTTGCTTGTTTTAACTGTACAGCGCTTCGGTCAGTTGTAATGCTGTGTCTTTAAGCGCTTAACAAATAAAAATGGTATGGTATGGTATGGGTCTGAGAAGTAAAAATAAAGTCTAAGCAGGAGACTGTTGGGATTGCCTGCAAGCTAAATTTATTTCAATTCATTCTGCATAATTTTTCCAAATTTTGTAATTCTTTTTTTGAGAATGCCATTTTGTGCTTAATGTAGAATTTGGTACTTAAAGACATTTTCCTATGGACATGTCTTAATTGATTACATATTAGACACTACTTTATTTAAGACCAAAGGATGGCAGGAAATACTATTTATACTTAAAAAAAACAAAAACAAAGAAAAGACTGTGAACAAAAAAACCAAATCACAAATTACATTTTATTAAGAATTTCAGGTTACTTTCTGAATTGTAACAAACAAGTAAGCTGATCAATCATGAGGCCTATTGAAACGGGACAAAACAAAAATTCAAGCTTAATTCGAGAATTTTTTTTTTTTTTACAGAAGTGAGTCTTACAAAACAGCCTTTGTAATAACTTACCTTTAAATATCTTGGGGTCCATTAAGAACATCATTAGCACAGGTGCTTACCACAGGGAGCACACTACAAGAAAGTATCCAGAGTGACCAATGCAGCACAACATGTGGTGACCAAAAGTGCATGAAAAAATAAATAGTGAAAATAAAAACATATAAATAAGTAGCTACTCAGAAAACACTCCAAAATGGTCTTAAACAGCAGCTGGTTATGATGTTAAGCGCTCCTGAGTACCATTTCTTTTTCCCCCTTAACAAAACATTGGCTGATCCATCACCCTCACCTTGTCACAGAGGTTATTGGATTATTGCTTCCGTTTAGATTGTTTTAGTCTTTGCCACCCCAGAAAAAGAAAAATATTAGCAGGAACTCTTTATGTAATGGAAGAATGATGTTGCTGTCCACAGAGACATTGAAGAAATGTGTGACCCAAGGAAACAGGTGCTTGAAGGGCTCTCTCAAAAAGAGCTTCTTGACCTGTACCTTATTATAGCATGATGTGAGATAAAGGTGGGCCATGTACAATGAAACACATTTATCTAGGGCTGACATTTGAAAACACTGGCAAAGTTTGGAAATAATACCACATCTTTTAAAGGCTGTCGAGTCAAGTCTTGGGAGATCCCCATGGCTTCAGATTTTTATTGCAAATGCATCTACAATTAGAGACTGAGAAATCTCTGTATTATTTACTTTTGCTTTACTTGCTTACATTTCTCTGTCCATTTTGTTTTCAAGTTTCCCTTTTCTGTACAGTTTGCTCCCCATATTGTATCCAAATGTTAATGATTAACAATGAGCAGTGCCGACAATGGTCCAAACAACAGTGAATGCTAAAGGGGAGTAATTACCATTTTGATTTTCTTATAAATGAGGAGACAAATGAATATGGCACTCAGGTAACTTCTCCCCTTTAGCATTCAATTTTGTCAACATTTGGACACAATTAAGGGAGAAAATAATATAGAAATGGGGTAATTAAAAATGACAAAGGAAACTTAAGGATTTAAAGATTACATCTTGCCTGAAGAAGGGGCCTGAGTTGCCTTGAAAGCTTGCATATTGTAATATTTTTAGTTAGCCAATAAAAGGTGTCATTTTGCTTGGATTTTCTCAAAGTTTTGGCAAAAAATAGTAAAAAAATATTTTAGAATTTCTTAGAATAAGGGAATAAAATACCTCATTAAACACTGGGATCAATTAAAAGTAATAATGATACACTGATTATGACAGCTACAGCCACATGGGTGCCCCAAGACTGAACTTGGGAAGCACTGTGTACTACAAGTAAAAAATATAATCTCTACAGTAGATAATAACGAAAGGGTTAAGAAGGTTCTCAGACTTGCATGTAGCTGTTTCAATAAAATATTGTCTTTTAAGCACAATTATTCAAGAATGCAAATATTAGAGTTGTACCAAAATTAAGCCACATTACACCTATACATTTAGCAATACAATACAATTTATTTTTGTATAGCCCAAAATCACACAAGAAGTGCTGCAATGGGCTTTAACAGGCCCTGCCTCTTGACAGCCCCCCAGCCTTGGCTCTCTAAGAAGACAAGGAAAAACTCCCCAAAAAAAAAACCCTAGTAGGGAAAAAATGGAAGAGACCTTGGGAAAGGCAGTTCAAGGAGAGACCCCTTTCCAGGCAGGTTGGGCGTGCAGTGTGTGTCAAAAAGAAGGGGATCAATACAATACAATACACAGAACAAAACACAAGTAATCCTCAATACAGTATAATAGTAAAATAAAAATATTACAAGTACGGAGCATAATTTAACTGTAGATGATATCACATAATAGGATTTGAATTTGTTCAGAGACCTCAGCCATCAAGCTGCCTCCCACTATTGGCCATTCCACAGCTGAGACAGCACTTGGCCAGCCAATTTGAATAGAAGAATGATAATTGTTTGAGAGGAAGTACCATCTCTTGTCACACCCTCCAGTTACTAATGACATCACTACCTTAAATCACATGACCACTCAGACGTTAGACAAAATGGCTGACAAGTATGACTGAATTTCTTGTTAAAAAGGAAATTGCCATGGCTGACATTCACCATAAACTTCAGTGGTATATAAAGCTGTATGCATGGCTGCCGGTACTGAGAGCATTTTAAAGATGATTACACTGTCATCCAAGGGCTGCTTCACAGCAGTCACCATCTAGCAGCCTCTACAGAACACAAAAAGGAAAGGGTTAACTCTCTCATTAGTGTCCAGATCTGGCACCCTCCGATTACCATCTTTTTGGGACTGTAAAGGTGCAGATGGAAAGCCGACACTACAAGAGCACAGAAGCAATCCCACAAATTGTACATCAGTTTCTTCTATAAGAATATCTTCAAACTACCAGAACGATTGGAGAAATGTGTCCAAAGAAATGGGAATTTTGTAGAAAAATATATCAAGACTAGTCATTTAGCCCGTTACAATAACGGGCGCTAGAACAGTAGTGCATAAACATTAGTAGGAACAGTCTATATTAAATGGCAAGGGACTTTGACCTCATTCTTTTTGTTGGTCGCATTTTTCTTTCTTTCAGCCTTTCTTTTGTTGATGTTTACTTGCTGAGCTGACCGTTCTTCGTGGGCTGCCGCCGTGTATTGTGTGTCTTTAATTTTCTGTGACAGTAATACTGTCTTGTACGGCTCTATTCAATAAGAGCGCATAGATAATTTAGTTCAAATGGCTCTGGAATATGTGAAGAGCAACAGGTGCAGATCTTTATTTACGCGCGCCTTTATTCACTGCGCCCAATTGAGGTCGTCCTTTTGAGGCTCGCCTTTTTGTGCGCGCCCTTATTGAAGGATACCGTCTTGTACGTCCGCTGGCTTGTACGTCCGTAATATACGTCCGTACGTCCGTAATATACATTTAATTTTCTCTGGCGGTAATACAGGCGTGCGCGTCGGTAATATGCCTTTAATCTCCTCTGACAATAATACTGGCTTGTATGTGGCTGTAATATGCGTCACTGTATTATGTACCTTTAATTTCCTCTCGCAGTAATACTGGTTTGTATTTCCGTAAAACGCCTCTAACTTTCTCTGACAGTAATATCGCGCATAGCACCGTGCCCCGCGCATGCGCACTTCACCAGAAGACAACCACACACGGACACCTGGACGCACATAGGGATTTTATATATACAGATGTGTACATTAACATGTCAGACTTGTTTTTACAAGCATCACAGCTCCCAATTTAAGAAAAGAATTGCTCATTCATTTTTGTACGACTCTCTGTACATTCTAATAATTCATATTTGTAAAGTTCTCAGTACAATGTATGGTATATGTTTCAAATTTTACATATTAGTTATATTAAGGATAAAATATATGATTTTCTTGTAATCATGAAATTCACATTAACATATCAGTCTGTTAATACCTTTTGCACTAGTAACATATTCCTAGTAAGTGCTTTACAAGCAGAATTCTATTTTGTTGTAACTACTGATAAATGATGCACATAGAACACATATAATGTGGATTTAGTGTAGACACTCATCAGGATAACCAAGCAAATAGAAGTTCATTTCTGTCTTTTTCATTCCATAATCATGTAGTGTATATATTCACCAAAAAGTACTGAAAATAAAAGTTAGGGAATTCCGTGTCTCCCTCTGCTTTTTTGTTCATCTGTGTTTTCTTTGTATTTGAAGTAAATGAGGTTATAATGTGTCAGTTATTGCATTTATTGTATTGTGCCAGCCAAAACAAATTTACCTTCAGCAGTTTAGGATATCAGATTCCATTATAAGTATATTTAAGCTTTTGTTCTTTCTTTCTGTTAATACTTGTAATTTTCAGGCTATAAATCTCATACAGCATACAAGAAGCACAGACCCTGATGCGTCTCCCCTCTTTGGTGTATCTTGTGAAAAGCAATCGGGTTATCCCGATTTCTATGTCACTTTTTTATACTTAATCACATAGTCAATAAAAAACATTGTAAAGTTGGTAAATATTCTAAATAAGGCTTGAGTATGTCAGTTTGAATATACAGTATGCCTGAGTGTGCCCTGCAATGAACTTGTGTTTGCCCGGAGTTGACTGTTGTCATCTATCCACTGATTGTCACTATCTGAAAACCTGCTCTGGAAAAAAAGGAATGCATTTAATTTACACTTTTTTTAAATGGTATAAAGTATATCAAAAAATCAAGCAGTGCAAGTGTGAAAAAGATAACTATGCATAAATACATTTTATATGCATATACAAAAACTAATTTCATACATTTCTCTTATTAATCTTCTTTTCTTAGTGAGGTGTTGCAACAGAAAGGTGGTATTCAAAACCTGTATGTATGTATGTATGTATGTATGTATGTATGTATGTATGTATGTATGTATGTATGTATATAAAACATTCCATGATCAATATGTTGCAGATAATGAGTCCATCAATGCAGAGGAGTCAGCACATTTCACCACTTCTCCCAATATCTCAGTCTTTTGGTTGCTATCCAAAGTTTCTTAATATAGTTATGGATGAACAGAAAACTAGACTTGTGTTAGATCATCCATTACCATATCTTTGCAAAAATACAAGAGATTATATTGTAAAAAAATAATTGTGAAAAGTTCTGATCAGGCACCAGAACAGAAAAATAAAATGAGTTTAAAAATTCCTTAATTCTGTGCTTGGGTAATTGCATATACCTCCTTTGGGAATGAAGCTGCTTCAATGAACCATAAAGGAAAAAGATAAAAAAAAAAAAAAAATGAACTTAACAACAAGGCATGTTTGGCTGGCTTGCAAACAGATTGCATCCCTCCCTCAGTGAAAAAAGTACATAATTTATAGAGGCAGACCACATGAAACATGTCCAGGAGCATTCAAAAGCTCACTTGCCCACTTCAGTGCTGTTAAGTCTAATGAGCAGGAATGGTGACTGGCATTACAATGTTTTGTGAATCATCAAAGGTAATAGAAACAAGATTAGACTGAAAACAGCATCTGGGAGCAAAGTTTTAAGGATCAGACAGGAATGTGTACTAATTGTTGCATTGTTAATGCATTACACGTGTCTGAATGAAAGGATGGTGTTAGTTAGGGCAGGTGGCGCTGAACAACTAGTCCTGGCTTTTATCCTTCACAGATTCTATATTAAACCCCCAACTGCTTAATGTCTGTCTGTTATTTTGAAAGATGTCTACTTAGCATTTACTTTGCTGTTTTCATTAATCATAAATAATCAGGTCAGTGTAATTATTT
The DNA here is from genome assembly GCF_900747795.2 of Erpetoichthys calabaricus. NCBI lineage: Eukaryota > Metazoa > Chordata > Cladistia > Polypteriformes > Polypteridae > Erpetoichthys > Erpetoichthys calabaricus. The sequence continues at coordinate 212,048,104 of NC_041398.2, read as the reverse complement.
ATGCATTAAAACTCTACTGCACCTTATCCATTAAACTTTATACAAGTAATGCCATACAATATAGAGTCTGTATGTATGTATTTATATATATATATATATATATATATAAATGATAACAACAAGAAATTATTTTAAAAAAAAGCTATGCATTTATGACTTGCATGCTTTACACCTGAAGGGGTGAACGACAAAGAAGAAGGGTTATGTAGAGAACGATTTGTGCTGTTTTTCAATTTTGAATTTAGACATAATGTATTCTACAGGTTTTGCTGCTTGTCACTTCCTATTACATCTAACCTTACTAACCTTACAGGCGGAGTGGTGGCTCTGAGGCTAGGGATCTGCACTAGCAATCGGAAGGTTGCCGGTTCGAATCCCGTAAATGCCAATAGGGATTCTGCTCTGTTGGGCCCTTCAGCAAGGTCCTTAACCTGCAATTGCTGAGCGCTTTGAGTAGTGAGAAAAGCGCTATATAAATGCAAAGAATTATTACTATAGATTAGAATTCAAGGTAGTCCTTAGGCAAACACTTAAACTTAAACTTTTACAGAATAGGGTAGCCAAGCTGATGTTTCCAACACACTTCAAATATGATTCCTTGTTCGGTTTGCATTAAAAGTGCAAAGTAAAAATTGAGTTTAGTTCTTTAATTGTAGATAATTATTGAGCACTACACCATAATAGTTAGCACTGCTGACTCTGGCACAGTCACTCTTTGTGACTGCCAATTGCCCCCTTTGGCCCCTGTTTTTCCCAGGGACTCTGGTCACCCCATAATGTGGATGTTCAGTTGGTTGTTGATATTTAGGAGGAGCAATTCTTCTTCTTTCCTACTTCTATGTGACTGATCAACCTTCTCCAAAGAGCTCAGTCCTGTACCTCCTCCCCTGTCAGACCCCTTTCTTTCAAAACTTTTACTTTATCCAACCGTCTCCATTTTGGCCTTCCTCTCTTTCTCTTCTCCTGTACTTTCATTCCCATCACTCTTTTGCCCACATATTCACTGTCTCTCCTCATCACTTGTCCATACCCCTTCAGTCTACTTTCCTGCACTTTCTTAGATATCTCTGTCACTTTTGTTGTACCTCTGATCCTCAGTTGGTTTTTATATATGTGTGACATCTTTAGTGGACTGGTGTCCTGTCCATGTTTAATTTCTATCTGGCAGCTAGTAAAGGTTCTAGATTCCGAGTTTTAATTAAATTGATAGATGGATTGATGGGCTGGGCAGAAAGGTAATACTGAAAAAACAAAGAAAAAATATTTTAGAAAATTCACTTTTAGAGGTACAGTGAACATGAAACAAGAGGCCAAAAGCATATTTGAAAGTTTAGAATACAAATTGAAAAAAAATGCTTCTGAGATCAAAACAAACAAAAAAGTTTTCAAATACTACTCCAAATAAAAGTAAAATAAAAGTGATTTTAAAAAACTGATACCCAAGGAGAAATCATTAAAAAATTAAAAGGAAACAGTGAATACATTAAATAAATATTTTACACATTTTTTTGTAAAAGAAGTAATAAACTGAATGTGTCAGACAGAATTAAATAAGCACTAAGTTTACAGATTTTAAACTAGAACAGTTAGATGTGCTTTAGGCCCTTGACACAGTGAAGACTAATAGAAACCCTGGGCCTGATAGGATTTCACCCATTACACTGATAGAAATGAAAGATTTTATTTATAAACTTTGGTAAGCACGTGTCAAATTACTATACAGAAGAATAAACTTTGCTTTGGTACCATGCAATATTATGGAAACTAATACAAAATCAATTAGAAAATTATGTGTATGGCTGGGTTTATGAGAGGAAATGTCACCAAACCAGTCTCTTAGACTAGAGTAGTAGACAAAAGGAAAAGCATATAAAATAATTTATTTAGACTTTCACAAATTCTTTGATACAGTTTCACATCCAAGATTAATTCTGTGTAGGAACCATTAGCATCAGAGATGACTTAAAAAAACTGGATTTCAGGCTGGTTAATTGGCTGGAAAGAAAGTTTACTAACAAGAGGAGAGTGCTGCACAAGATGAGGTCAACAGTGTAGTCTTGCAGTGCTCTGTGCCTGAATCATTACTGCTTCTAATGTATATTAGTGACATTGATTCTGGTAATGTTACTAAACTTGTAAAATTTGCAGATTAGCACTAAAATCAGGCAGATAACAAATACTAAGGTGGTAGCAAAAACAATTTAGAAACATCTGGACGATATTCAAAAGACAGCAAACACTTGGACAATTTATATTGATATAAAAAAGTACAAAGTACTACATGTAAGCAAAAGAACATTAATTATAAATACAAGGATGGAAGCACTGAGTTACAGTACCCAGCTAAGACTTATGTTGCCAAAATCTTCTTTTTGTCTAGAGCCAACTAAAAAAGCAAATAAAATGTTTGATTATATTGCAAAAACTGTCATGGGACATTATGCCCGAATCATATAATGCACTTATGAAACTACATCTGAAGAACTGTGGGATCTCAAAGCAGAACTAGAAACTTTGTAGAGGAGAGCAACCAGGTTTGTTCCAGGACTAAAGAGTATGTCTTATTCTGATAAACTCAGGAAATTAAACCCTTTTTGTCTCAAGCATAGAAGGTTGTGTTGGGGCCAGATGTACAGTATTTCTTCAAAATTACCAAAGACAGCCATAACATTAATCACACAGAAATAGATAGAAATTAAGTGGAAGTATATTTAATAATGAAGCCAGGAAATACTTCTACAAGCAGAGTTGTGAGACTCTGAAACAAACTGTTAAGTCATATGCTATAGTCATGGCATAAAGCTTAGCAACTTTTAAAATGTATTTGGTTGAGATATTGCGATACCTCAACTATCATCCAATCAAACTAGATCATAGCTCTCTTGTCATATTTTTTCCGTACTTATGTTCCATAGAACTGCCTATAATAAAGGTATTGGCTGCGGAGTTATCAAATCTTTAGAGGGTTGATTTAGGCTTTTGTGTAACTTCTTCCCGCACAGCTCCCGCAACTGGGCATTTTCTATGTGATATTTGCATCTGTATGGGTTTTCCTCCAGTGTATGAAACATTAAGTGTGGAGTTATAAAGAAAAAAATAGATGGTCTGGCAGGACATTCAATACCTTTAGAAGCAATTAAAAGAAGACATTGTCTCCAATGAAATCTCTGTGGAACTTTAACATGAAAAATAAAGCATATTTAAATAAGTATGTAGATCACCATATTAAACAGCTATCAGTTCACTTAATGAAATTGTGGGATCGTTGGGAGACTAACCTGACAGTACTGGGTGCAAGGTAAGAACAAGTCCTCGATGGTGGAAGGGAAAGTCCTTCACAGGGCATTACCACCTATAATGCATTATATAGGGCAATTTAGAACTTCCAGACAGTTTAGTACATCGTTAGCAAGTGTAAAAAGAATCAAGGTACTTGGAGAAAGCCCATGCTACACTGAGAGAATATACAAAGTCCACACCGACAGTGCTCACTCTGGGATTGAATCCCAGTTTACTGAAGTTGGAAGGCTACACTGCCAACCACCTAGCCAATTTACAAAATTGCCTGTACCCCCCACTGTAACAGTAATATCTAAATGGAACTAAAAATGGATGATCTGCACTAACGTGAAATGTTAATGCCTTGAGGTGAGGACTATGAGACTGAATGTGTAGAAAAAGCATATTAATAATAATATTAATAATAATAACTTTTCTAGCTACTCAGAGCACTTTACATAGACAGTGAGGAGCCACTTCATCCATCACCAACGTGGATAAATCAATGGCAGATATTTTTGTGCCAGTAAACTCACCACAAATTAGGTATAAGGTGGTGAAAGGGTAAGAGAGATAATTAGCCAATAAGGGACAGAGGATAGACAAGGCTGATTATAATTGGAAATTATAAGTGTAGAAGTGGAAGAAAATGGAAGATTCTCCTACAACTTGCTTGTGAGTTAGACTATTGATACATTTATTTGCTGTTATAAAGTATGATGATAATATTAATAATATAGGCTAGTGGATGCCTTTTGAAGTCTCGGTGCTTTATTTGTTTTGTTGCTAACAAACAAAGAAACAAAAACAGCTCTCTTTTTGGAGGAGAAGAAGAAACCTTGGGATTCCTCGGTTAGCTGATCCACCTGTTTCCAGGTTGGATAAAAAAACACAATTGAAAGATATAAATATATCTAGTTAGAGCACAAAGAGTATTCTACTGCCATCAGGTGTGAGTTGTCCATACAGTAAATCAGTATACTTGTTTGATGCTGGATGCCCAGGAATGTCATCTACTTTACTACAACATAAGTTTTTCTGGTTGCTTCTGTTTCACTGGTGAGTGTTGTCTTGAGGAAAAAAAAAGAAGTTCATTGTAGTTTGGCACAGAAGTGCATCAAGTGAGCCCATGTTCTGCCATAGTGACAAATAATAAGTTTATTCTTCCACACTCTAATGAAATGTAAACTCAGTATCAATCTCTCAGTATCCCCATTACATGATGGATGTTAAAAATGCATTTAGCTGCCAGTTATGCGAAAACCGTACCTCAACTAAAGCTCTCATTTTTCTTTTTGCTTAGACTGTAACAATAATTTAAACAAGAAGCAAAAGCAAACAATATCACGTAATCCATAGTTACACATGTACTCTGCATACCCTGCATATGGAACAGCAAAAAAAAAAAAATCCTGAAACTCGGTGTTGGCAGACCTTTGATCTGATAACAAAAACTGAGGACATGAATGAATTATGGAAAGTATTTATTAAGCAGTTATGTGTAATCTGCTGAAGTGTAAGAATTGGAGGAGTAGGAAGTATTCAATTAATCATGAGAAATCTCAAGTTCTTTGCAGAATATAAACCTTTAATAAATTAAACAATACAGAAGTATTACTTGTTTATTAATATGTAATTCTGGTCAAACATTTTCCACACTATTTTACATTTGGCGGCACGGTGGTGCAGTGGGTAGCGCTGCTGCCTCGCAGTTGGGAGACCTGGGGACCTGGGTTCGCTTCCTGGGTCCTCCCTGCGTGGAGTTTGCATGTTCTCCCCGTGTCTGCGTGGGTTTCCTCCGGGTGCTCCGGTTTCCTCCGGGTGCTCCGGTTTCCTCCCACAGTCCAAAGACATGCAGGTTAGGTGGATTGGCGATTCTAAATTGGCCCTAGTGTGTGCTGGGTGTGTTTGTGTGTGTCCTGTGGTGGGTTGGCACCCTGCCCAGGACTGGTTCCTGCCTTGTGCCCTGTGTTGGCTGGGATTGGCTCCAGCAGACCCCCATGACCCTGTGTTCGGATTCAGCGGGTTGGCAAATGGATGGATGGATGGATTTTACATTTTTCTGTAATGTTCTTAATTTACTTCAGTTTGTAGTCATGGATGATGCTGTAGTGATGCAGTAGTTAGACTCGGTGCTGCCTTTCAGCTCTAGGTCAATAAGCACGAATCCGGATCAGTCTTCAACCGGGTGGGCGTTATCCCGCTACTGTCCCTGTGTGACCATGAGCAAGTCACTTGACCTGCCTGTGCTCTAATTGGAAAACTAAAAGAAATGTAACCAATTGTATTATAGATGTTGTAAGTCGCCTTAGATAAAGGCATCAGCCTATTAAGTAATTGTAATATAATGTATTCTCACCATGTTTATAATGGTTCTTCTCATCTTATTATGATTTTCCTCAAGATTAATTGGCAAAGTAACTGAGGGTGCGCTGTGATGGAATGTGGTCCCACCTAAGGATGGTTTGTGTCTTCTGTCCAAAACTCCCTGAATAAATCCAGTACCCCCATGACCCTGAAATTGATTGGACAAGCATAAAAAAACAGATGAAATTTATTGCAGACTAACATCTGTTATGCCCCATACTCGCTTCTCTAACTTTAAGCTTTACACGTGGAGTTGGCAGGTTCTAACCATGATAGCTTGGCTTTACTCCAGATGCTGTTCCTTTCTTCTTGTTAGTTGGATTAGATATGGCAGAAATTCATAATAAAGTCATTTTACATACAGGAATCTGATCCAATCTTCTAAGCTTTTTTATGGTGGACACCTCCCCAATGCAATTTCCACTAGCAATATACCATTTTAAAAAACCCTGTCACACAATTTTGGCTAAATTATCTTCCAAGCCATACACCATGTAAAATTATTTTTGCCCAATACCTCAAATTTAAAGTATGCCCCAAACAACAACATTTTTGGAGGACAATATAAAAATGATCATCTATCAGGGCAAATTACAGATTCAAAGGATCATTGAATGACAGGCACTGGCTTTACCTCATCCCCCAGGTAGAACTAACACTGAAACACATCAATCATAAGTGAGAGAAATCTTAACCTTTGACTAGATCTTCAGATTTTAATGGAGAAAATCTGATATCAGTTATATGGCCGGGGTGGAAGATTGCATCAAGTGTTGTCAGTGTACAGACTGCTTGGTGCAAAGATGGAAAATGACGTTCAGTTTTCCACCATAGTCCAAATGAGTCCTGATTGTTGTTTTGTTTAGATGCATATTTTGAATATACTTGGAAGCATCTTAGATGATGGATTCCAGTTTTATGATTGCTGCTGCCAGTAGCTCTTTGTGACCCCTGAGCAGAGTAAGCATAAACATATGGACAGAAGGATGGGTAAATTTTACATTCATAAAATAAAAATCAATATAGAATTAAAGTACATTTCAACTCTAATAGACTGTTGGATATTGTTTTTCGATATGAGCCATGTATTATAGAGTTTTTTTTTAAAATTTGGTCTATAAGACACATTACATTTGTTTGTTTTTGTTTCAATTATTTGCTCAGTGAGATGTAATGAAATAAATTATATATTAGATCAAGAAAAATATTGAAAATGTCAGGCATTACCACACATTGCAACTAAAAGAAGAAATTATACATACAGTGCCTATAAAAAATATTCATTTTATTATTATACTTGGATTCAATATTATTTAACAGTAAAGGGGGTAAAACATTTTATAGGCACTGTAAATTATCATTGGCTTGGTTCTATGCATTTCTCAAATTATTATTTTACATCATACAACTTTGTGTTTAACTTTGTATATTTATTAATACAATGATCTACAGCTCTAAAGGTTTACAAAAAGAAATGCAGGCAGACTATAATTGAATAATAAAAACAGCAAAAATTAAAACTGGGTCAATTTTAAATTCCTTTCTTATAGCAAAGACACATACTTTGTACAAATAGGAACATTTCTTTATAAAAATCTCAATATAATGAGACAATGTAAGCAATTTGGCCATTGCTCCTATATCCCTGATTAAATCAAGAACATCCAAAGCTCAATGAATGTTTGTTTCTTGCATTAAATATTTTAACACGTTGTGCTATTGCTCTTAAGTCATTATTTAATACAGCAATATTCCAAGTCCAATAAACTTTTGTTTCTTATAATAAATATTTCTTAACAGTGGTATTCCTTTCAGCTTGCAGCACAGTTAAGGAAATGAAAAAAGAAAAATGCGGATGGTTTAAATACCACATCAAAGCCCTAAAGAAGAAACACCCTGGACAGGTGCTTTCTGTTACCTGCATTATATCTATCTTTCAAATCTCCAAATGCAGCAACAACATCTTGTCTCAACTATTACTAGAAAATAGCTTCTGTTCTTACATTCTGCAGAAATCAGGTGGTCCCGTCAGCTTTTCATGCACTTCTTTTGTTGCTTGAATCCTGCTATCTTTGATCTGTAAAGGCTCAGTAATCTCCCACCATCTTTCAGTCATCTCATTTCAGCTCTCCTCCTCTTCTCTGCTCTTGTTCTTGAACCTCAGGCTTGGGAGCGGGAGGCTATTGATTTACATCTCCAGTGATACAAGGAACATGATATGCTCGGAAACCTTGGAGTGTCTCATCTCTCAGAAAATGGACTTTAATCCTCCTGCATTGCATTCATAGTATAAACAAACAGGCTGTCAGGGACTTAGTTTACAGCCTCTGTTCCCTGGCTTTAAAATGACAATATAATTAACAAAATATTTAACCTCTGTTTTCAAGTAGGCAGAATCAGGCAGGATACAAAGTGGAAAGAATTACTTAGCTGTCATTGTAACCAAAATTATTATACAACTGTCATGTTTCAGTTTAATGATTTAAAATCATGTAAGTTCAACATTTTTTAAGACACTTTCTTTTGCATTTTATTATGTTATAGTTACATAAGTTGATATTTGCATTTTTAAGTGAAGAAAATCTTCTTAAAACGTTAGATAGATAGATAGATAGATAGATAGATAGATAGATAGATAGATAGATAGATAGATAGATAGATAGATAGATAGATAGATAGATAGATAGATAGATAGATAGATTCTTCTTTTCTATCGCAATTTAGCTCTCAAATTAAATTCACTCATCCATGGCATGGGATTGTCAAGTACATGATCTTACTCTGCATGGTTTCCTCTATTCTGCCAGTTTCTTTATTTACATTTTGACATTTTAAGAAGTAGAATGACATGATTTCTTGCTACAAACAAAGCTGGGCTGGGGCAGCATGGTTCGACTCTCATCATATAAATCGATCATCTTCAATATTTAATAAATGTGGACACCTTGTACATGTTTGTCTCCCACGTTTGCACCAAAAACTAACTGTTGTGATTGGATTGGATTACGTGGGTTCAGTCATGGCTGGATGGATTGATCATATATCTGTATTTTGCTGTAATGTGCAAATTAAAAACACATTTTATCACTATGAAAAAGTAATTGATATCTAGTGTATAATTTGAAACATCACTCATAAACAAGTAGGAGTAGGCAATATATCAGTTGATTTGGTATACCAGATGAAGTTCTCCTTCCAGCATGGTATTCACAAAAAAATGTTTTACCCGTATCCTAAAAATGAATGACCTTGTAAACAAATTTAAGCTCAAAAGGTGCATTCATAATGAAACTGGAAATGGACTTTGTGTTAGCGTGTACTTATCATAAAGGTAATGTCTTTCTGTATAGTTTTTATGTGACCTGTGTCTATTAAATGATTATAATAGCATATCCCAGAGTGCTGTGTGGCACAAGCTAACAGGAGGGTGGCACATGTTATGTTTCTCTGGCAGCAGCGGTGGTGTGAGTGAGCAAACAAGTGACAGAGAGAAAGAAAAAAAACTTATTTAGAGGTGAATACCTGCTGTCGAACCTGAGAAGAATTGTTGTGCCAGTGTGTATAATTTAGTCAGTAGTAAATTTGTTAAAAACCATATTTCAGTGGGGAAAGTACTTTGAATTGCATTATACTATTTGTCAACCAAAACCGTCAGAGTTTTTAACTATGGATTTTTTAAATATGGAATTTTTGGCTGTACCACCCACTCCTATAAACAGGTAGGTAATTAATGTTTTCATCTGATTAAATTTACCTTTTTCTCTTACAAACTGTAATTTATGTAAGATACTTATATACAAAATTAATAAATAAAGTTATTTAGCTATGAACTGAGCCCATTGTTTTTGGAACAGGACCGCCTTTTGAATGAGGTTATAACATCAGAATGATATTCCTGTTAGTAAAATGGGCATAAAGTTTAATGCAGTACTGATGAATACAGCCTTCAGAATCATTGTGGGGTAAAATAGCTAAGTACCACAATAACAACTTCTGAAGGTATTCCATAATGGGACCTAATCATCCATACTGAAATATTAAATGTATTTCAAAGTGGCACATATACAGTACACTACTGACAACCTCACCTTAGGTGAATGAAAGCTGCAGTCAATTGGTGTGCCATCCATGTACTGTATGTTTGGTTCCTGCATTGTACCAAGTACTGCTGGGATAGGCTCTAGGCCTCCAAACTGTGATTTGGAATAGGCATGTTTAAAATAAATTCATTTTTAAAAGTATTCACACAGATGCTTTTCCATAAAATACCTGCATTTTAAAAAGTAAATTACAATGAAATCTGACTATTTACTTGTGCTGTAGCTCTGTCATCTCCTTCTGAATGGCACTGCGGCGTATAGCAGTGGCTCACAAAATCTGAGGACATTAAAATCTCTGTCTTTTGTAAAGTTTGGACCGTAGATGAGCTATTACATCTAGCAGATATACCTATGTGCATTTTTGCTGTGGATCTGGGACAGAGCTTCTCTAATATGTGGATATTTGACATTAAAACAAAAAAAAAATGTTGACAGACAAGGAGAGGTTCCAATTTCAGTCTTGAATAGTTCATGTATTATGAGTAGACTACTTGTTTTAGGATGTGATTCCATCATCATCCATGTGTGAGGTCACGCCAATGAGTAAAAATCAGCCAATTTATCATAAGTTGTGTTGTTGACCGATGTTGGCAGATAACGTGTACTATGACTTTTAAACAAATGATATTCAATGTGATCATTTTTCTTTATAAAAGCTATCGAGAAATACTGTATGTTATTTGAATCACTGATAACTAAAGTACCTGCTAGAAAATGAACTGTATGTGTCTCCCCTTGATTTTCAATATAAATGTTTTGGTGGCAAATTAGACAGTTTAATGAATAAATGTAATATAAAAATATGTAACCCCTGGTACATTAAGATATTCTCAGAAAATGTAGTTTTTGAGCGGAAGTTTTACTTTTCCTATCAAGAAATGATCACATCATTACTAAATTTCAAATGTTGAAGTGTTTCCTTTGTGCATTTGTGAACTGCATGTACAAAACCGATATATATTTATATATCTATCTATATATCTATCTATATATATATATATATATATATATATATATATATATATATATATATATATATATACATACTCCGGGCGCTCCGGTTTCCTCCCACAGTCCAAAGACATGCAGGTTAGGTGGATTGGCGATTCTAAATTGGCCCTAGTGTGTGCTTGGTGTGTGGGTGTGTTTGTGTGTGTCCTGCGGTGGGTTGGCACCCTGCCCAGGATTGGTTCACTGCCTTGTGCCCTGTGTTGGCTGGGATTGGCTCCAGCAGACCCCCGTGACCCTGTGTTCGGATTCAGCGGGTTGGAAAATGGATGGATGGATGGATATATATATATATATATATATATGTATATATACTACTTGCGGCCTGAAAATGAGTAAAATCTGTAAATGTACAAAAGAAAAAAAATATTATTTATTGGAGTCAAAATCATAAAATTCTATAAATACCTGGTATGTAAAAGAAAAATGAATTATTATTTAACAGCATAAAAATCATGAAATGAGAATAAAATATTTACTCTCTTACCGATTGGAGTATTCCCGTTAAACTGAGGTCCTCTATGCTTGAGGAGTATTTATAAGAGACTAAATAAACAATCCATTTGTTTTAACTGAAATTCTTATAAAATGACTCACTTAAATAACGTGAAAACTAAAGTGGTATGCAATGGGTCATCATAACTCGACCTTCAGCTAACTAAATCACCTAAATACAAACATTGGTGTTATGAATAGATAATTTTCTTTTTAATAGTTTGTTCCTGTGAAAAGAAAGCTTATTCGATCAAAAATAAAAACCATGACTTTCTTGATATTTTAGTTTATACTTTAAAAATGGAATAAGAATCTGAAAATCTAACAACATCTCATTAAAGTTTGATAAATTCTGAAAAGAATGATACCACACATATAACCATGTAATTCATCCTAGTTGTAGAACGCTGGTGGTGGGATGGACTTTTTTTACTTAGGTACATGTTAGTTTATTTCTGTATATTTTTTCCTGTATTCTTGTTGACCTGCTTATTTTTTGCTTTCCACATTTTGGAACTGAAATTACATGTTTTCATTTTGCAATAGGAATGTTGTAAGTTTAACTTTAATACTAAAGTTACATTGGTGTAACATTGAGGTTGTGTAGTTGCAAAGTGTTTTGACTGATAACCACACACACATTATCCTCTTCAGAAGAATGATATTTTCAAGATTTTCCTCTAGGACCTGGACTTTCCTCCCACACTCCACAAACATTAGACCAGTTGACGTGTGTGTGTTTATAATTTTCAATGGAGTGCCATCCTATCTAAAGGACACACCTGCTTCATATGTTTGCTACTAGGGAGAGGCAGTGTATCTTTGTGATTCTGACTCACATGAAAGGGTAAGAACATCCTTAGGATTTGGATTAATCAAAGCACACCTGAACTTTCATCAGTTGGCACATGCACTTTAAGTGAGATTGTTTTGCTTTTTTCGCACTTGCCAAAATGTTGCTTAAAACCAATGCATTATAGCATACTTGCCAAAATCAATTAACAGGATAATCAGAAGGTAATGAATTCTAAGAATTGAGACCAGAATTGCCTGACTGAAAGATTATCAATAAAAAGAAAAGAAGTAGAACAGATATGCATTAATATTCTGTAAGTGATAATGGCAAAGTGATTACTTATATATATTTGTATATATATATATATATTTGTCTAATAGGATCATGAGCTAGTAAAGCCCATTAAAACATGCAATATCCTATACATACTGTACAATGGAAATGATCTCCATTTTTTCATTTTTCTACCTTGTTCTACTCAATTTACAAAAAAGATTCACAGGAAATGTTTATTTTTGAGATTCAGTAAAATGAAATGACTTGTTAATTTGCAAGCTCCTTGTTTTACCCAGTTAGATTGAACTGTCAATTCAGTGAGTCCATAAAATTAAGTTAGTACTTTATATTTGCAAAGGTGAAAGGTGTGACAGCTAACACATCCCAATTTCCCATCTGGATTAGTCAATCTGTGGTGTTCGGGAAGCCAGGCTTAATCACAGAATGGGATTCACAGGCCTTGACCTTACCAGAATCCTAAATTGAAGGCCAAAGGCTTATGTTGGGAATAATGGGATGCACATGTTGAAAAAGGAAGTAGCTGCCAGTCCTCTCACTTTACATGGTCTTCTAAAAGACTTCCCATTTACATGGTTCAAGCCATGGTGTAAAGATGCCCTATTAAATTAAATGATGTGGTCTTAAAAGCAGACACTAGAGGTAATTAAACTCTGATCAAAGAAGCATCACAGACCCTTTTCTAAGACATTGTTAAATTGCACCATCCAGGATGTGGCTACTATGCAAAAAGGTGCGAAGAAGAAAGGGTGAAACTTGTCATAGATCCCTTAAATACAGTGCAAACAACAAAGAGCGACTCAATAAAGCCACTGGCTGTCAAGGGCCAGTGCGTAACAAGTAAGGCGATATCTTTAATGAGCTTGAAATAAACAGGCGTAGGAGGTGACCGCAGTTTCTCTGTCTATGTGGGATGTCTGATCATTTAACTCCCGCACATTAACCCCTGATATTAATCAATTATGGGCTTTAAAAAAATAAGACTTGCTATTCAGTCTCATTTAGATCTATAATTTGTTCCAGAGACATATGCCTTAAACAGATTCTAAACAATTAAATATACAGTTATGTACGTAGTACCCTACGTCTGATACTTTTTAGCTGCGCATGTGGCATTTATAAGAGCTGTAAGAGCTTCAAGAATTGATGCTGAGACCCTGTATTTTAACAGATGAGTCTCAAATCAGAATAGCTCTTCCGTGCGTACTACAGATATGCAGCTTGGATTCTACGGGATGTTTCTAATTAAGATTTGTAGGAAACGATTTCTGGCATTGCAAAATATGCAATTACAGTGTATGCGGTCAACAGAGATTAAATGTAATTGTATTTCACAGAGTTGCAGCTGTCAACAAATGCTATCCAATCTAAAGCAAACTAAGAATATGAGGTGCAGATATGCTCTCCAAAATCCCAAAGGTCACAAAACAATTTTTATATGACAAATAAAACATTCTTCACACAAACGTATATGATAATATTTTAGCATATCTGACAAGAAAATTTGAAGCAGCCTTGGGCAGTAAATCTTGCTTTATGACACAAGGGAGAGAAATAATATTGATGTGAAAATTTATTAGAAATGAAGAAAGCGGGCACATTACAAATTCTAGTTCATGCATGCATACTGTTTTAATTTGACCACATTTCCTTTTTCTGTTAATCTGACACTGTTTTGACACTACATTTTAAAACAATTTACTGTATTCTGAAAGTAAGTTAAAAAATGAAGCTAATTGCACTTGCATATTGCACTATAAGTGCAAGATTAGGGCCTCTGTATCATTTACTTTTCAGGTTACAAATTATGCTGAATCTTTTTAGCTTGCTAAATATGTGCAAGATTGTGATTACTGTTTTACCAATAAATTGAATAAGTGGATTCTGTAAATTAATGGATGTGTGGAATAAATGTCCAGGTTTATTATGCCGTTTAGTGATGTGGCTGTTAAAAGTGTCCTAGGATTGATTTTGTACTGAGGGTATTCTTGATTTTTCCTTAGAGATGTGGTTTCTTCCATTGTCTTAAAGACAAGTTATTGGATATGGTGAATTGTGCTGGTATGTAAATGAGTGGGCAGCAGGAGAGTGAGTGGGAAAGACTATCCTTGCACTAGACATGTAAGCATGTCTCCACGTATTAGTAGGGTAGGAAAACCCCTAGTGTCCAGCCCAAGTTCATGCAGAATTTGATAGGACGGGCTCTGACTTTGAGCACCATTGCTCAAGCTGATGTCTAATCTTGTGATTCACTTCAGGCTGTAGGCCTGTCATTAGGCCAATCATTAGATTGTCTTCAATCCCCTATGCAAATATCTTTGAATTTCATCTAAAATACCAATCCTGGGCTTTCCAAATTCCTTATGACAAATGACAACAGGAAATTGCCTTTTTTTGGGAAAATTCAGTACAACTTGTTTTAAATAAAATTGTCAATCTAGCCTTTTATTCACACATCATTAATTATTTCATCATATCCTGCTACTTTATACAAACGTTATCACAAAACTCGGGTTCATCTTCCTGAGAACACCTATAGATTTTGAACAATTCCAAGCATTTTGTATTATGTGCACACCATCTTTTTACATGTATAAAGATTGATCAGAAAAATAAAAATATAAACACTGCCATAGAAAAGCTAACAATAGGGACAAAAACGGTTCATAATTGAAAAGAAATCAACTTTTTAAAATAACTGCCCAAATGATCAACATGTTTTTGCAGACAGCATACTGTTTTAATACCTACTTTCAGAATATTTTCTCTTAATTAAGAAACAAGACAGTTTTTGAATAAGTTAAGCCACCATTGCTTAATAAATGTTATTCTCCAAATTGCTTGTTATCTCACCTAAAACAGGTGAACCCTACTGGGCCCTAACATATTAATTTTGGAGTCAGTTGTAATTAGAGGAATGATGACCATAGTTAATAGATTTCAAACCTTTCTTGGGTTTCCTATTTTTGAGTAAGTCTGCTAGTCTTATTTTTGAATATATAATATATCCAATATATGAATATATGTGTAAAGTAATATTAGTATTGCATGCCCATTTGTATAATAAACTATAAAATCTAAGCAGGGGTTCTTGATAGATAGATAGATAGATAGATAGATAGATAGATAGATAGATAGATAGATAGATAGATAGATAGATAGATACTGTATGAAAGGCACTATATTAGATTATATTAAACTTTATTAATCTCATGGGGAAATTCAAATGCATACAGCAGTATAAACATAAAAAAATAAGAATACAGACTCACAGGACAGATAATACAGCCAGTCAATCAATCAATAAATAAATAAAAATAAATTTAACGAGTACATCCTGTGGAAGCGTTGAATTGCCTGATAGCAGTGGGCAGAAAAGACCCCCAGAGGCGCTTGTTAGCACATCAAGGTGGAATGAACCTGTGGCTAAAAATGTTCCAAGACATGCGCCTCCTGGGGGGAATGGAGGGGATTTTTCATGATGGCATCCAATTTTTACACCATCTCCTTTTCCACCATAGCTTCCAGTGTGTCCAGGGTTCGTCCTGTGATGGAGCAGGCTTTCCTGATAAGTGTGTTCAGATATTGTGCTTCTTTTGAGCTCAGGTTGCTTCACATGGACACTGCAGTGCAGAACACCACACTAGCTACTAGGAACTGGTAGAACATTTCCAGCCCCTTGCTGCACACATCAAAAGACCTGAGTCTCCTTAGCAGATCCAGTCTGTTCTGGCCCTTCTTGTACAGTTCAACTGTGTTGTCAGTTTGTTGCTTATGTGAATCCCCAGGAACTTGTAACTCTGCACCACTTCTAAGTCCCCCCCAAATTGTAACAAAATCTAATATGTTAGAATTATAGCTAGATAGATTGGTAGTCAGATTTGAAAGGCACTACATGTTAGATATGATACATAGAGATATGAAAGGCACTATATGTTGGATATGATACATAGAGATATGAAAGGCATTATATGATAGATAGATAGATAGATAGATAGATAGATAGATAGATAGATAGATAGATAGATAGATAGATAGATAGATAGATAGATAGATAGATAATGTGTCCATCAAAGTGGGTCATTATGTGTTATTTAGAAAATAAAGTGATGATGTCTCAAACAAAGGGTCAATAGCAGAGTAATATGCAAATAAAACCACACACTGCACTACAAATAACTGAGAAGATGAATGAATTAAAATGAATGGGTCAGACTTTACAGTACACGTCCTTTACAATGGGAATATTTAGCAGAGAGGAAAATGTCATTACTGTGGTTTAGTAGTTTGGATGTAAATTATCTTGTCTGGAATGATTCTTTCTGAGTCACTTCCCAAAAATGTTTTCCTAATAAAATTTGTGAATACATTAAATCAGTATTCTTTATTTTCTTAGAAATTTCTGTTACTTCTTATATATTTGTACATTTTCTGGTAAAAGAAGAAATTGGCAATTATTTCCATGCCAAAAAACGAAAGTTAATGCATAATATTATTATAATAGTTAAATAAGTTGGAGACACAACATTTTATCTGTATAGCGACTCTTCGAAATTCATTTTCATAAAGTGAATTGGATGCAGTATGTAGGAAAGAACAAAGTACAAAAATTAAATTAAAACACATTAAGAGTGTAATATTTTAAAAAATAAAGCCATATCATGTTTTCAATATTGTTTGTGGTGTATACTGCTTAAAACTCAATTACTGACATTACTAGAATTAGTTCTCTTTATTTTTCAAAGGAATCGTTCCTTCATACACTATTTGCTCATCTTTTTCAGGTTTATTGGAGATAAAATCAGTGGATGTCGGTGTTGTTGCTATCAAGGCAATGCATAGCAATTACTACTTAGCAATGAACAAGAATGGCAAAATATATGGAGCAGTAAGTATAGTTCTGTTTGCCTTAACATCATAGTAGCATGTATTTGTAAACATTAATTTTTATTTACGTAATCAATTCTAAGTATGGACTTCAATTTATCTAATGTTTTAAAAGATCTCTCAAAGTATACAAAATACAAATGGCCAGTGATCTCTCATGTTTTGCTTTTTCTTTGTGTTTCTGTCAGAAACTTTACCTCCCAGGGGACACTGCAAAAGTGAGATAGGTTGCCATATACCTGGCACACGTATGCTAGAAATGGGCAGAGTGAACTCCAGGTTTTTAAACTACAGTACATTTAAATCATTTTTAAAAAGAACATGTAAAAGAGAAAAGTGCCCTACCACATACTGGTATATCCCCAACACCACTGGATGCACACATGGTTATGGGGTCGTCACGCCATTATACTCATCTTTTAATTCAATATTTTTTGTGGACACAAATCACAAAGCTGTTTTGATAACACAATGGGGGCAAGTTTTGACATGCCAGTCATATCATTAATGTCAACCTGATGTTGCCCTGCCCTGGCTTGGGATTATGTTGGCTAAGTTTTACCCAGTCTGGTTTCCCGACAAATTCCAATAAGTTAGAACATGATTGCAAACATATGTCATTCACATTGTAATTGGCAGATAAAACTGTTTAAAGAACACCACTGCTTTTTTTTATCTCTTTTGCTGTCAAAATATTCAAAAAATGTTTGAACAACTGAAAAAACACCATTTTCTCTGTTTTATGAGAGAAGATGTTTGTTGCAAACCAAATGCAACCTAGAAAATACTTGAGCCTCTGCTGACCAACTTGAGTGTGTAATGTTATCCGTGATATTAGCTATCGCTCTTGTATTTGAAGTCAGCCGCAACCTACTCACAACTGGAAGAATTACTCGATGTTTGAAAAAAAGCCTCATTCCCCTCATATATAACAATACTGTCAGGTTATAGGGAACAGTTCCACTCCATCGCACATAAATAGCTCTCGCTCTCTGCAAATGGGCTTCAAAGGAGAGACCGCTGCACTCGCCAAATGCACATTCAGGCTGAAACAAAATTAAAAGAGCTCATGCAGCATGAATGCTGGCAGTGTCGCTGTTCAAGATCACACAATTTTTAAATGTCTGTCTGCACCTTTCAGAAGTCTTCAGACAATGAGCTTAGCTTTCAGTAAGCATTGTTACGAGCCATTTTATCATGTCTTTTTCTGGGCTAAGTGAACTAACTCTTCAGTTAAAAGATAGAAGTGGGCAATACACAAGCGTTAGGATTTATTTTGCTCCCTTGTTTATTTTACTTTGAGGCAAAGTTTGCTTTCCTATTTTGTTCCCAGCTACTGATCAGTATTTTTTACACATTTAATTTTTGCTTAAAGAAGTGACAGGCCTTTGAATCAGCATGGAACGTTAGAATGATTTCTTATTAGGCAGGTTATATTTGTTAAATGCAAGCATAGACATTGACGGGGGAACTTGCAATAGCTCCTTCCTGATGTTCAATTTCTTTGATACCAATTGACTTTACAAAATAATATACAGTATATTTGACTGAATTTTATGGAATCATGTTCTGTACACAATGTAAAAACAGTACAAGTAAATTAAAAACATATATATTTTAACAAAAGTGGTAGTTTAGATTTTGTAATGGATGGCAAGGTAAACATTTGAGCACATGTAAGGACAGAGTTTCAGAAGCCAGAAGTGACAGTAATGTTTCTCAGTAGCTAGATTGTAGTCATTGTATTGAATATACAAACGGAGGAACAAGAACATGTTCTTACTAGTATCAAAATTTAGACAACATTAGTTGTGTAAAATGTTCTGAAGGAATGGTAGGCAATATTCATTTTTGCAATGAATTTAGCTCAATCTATAAACTCTGCATATTGTAGACATCAGTTTTAATCATTGAGTAACAAACCCAGCGTGAGACAATTCTGATTTCTTCCAATAGCTCTGTGACACGCTAGTTTCTTTCAGGTTTTTTTAAAACTTTGAAAGTTATTAAAGCTAAACAAATGTTGAGCAGTGTAAAAAGTTCACTCATTTTGTTCCCATTTACTGTGACTTTCCAAGTGCTGATCACCTAACTTTAGTTACTTTTCAGATGTTGAAATTGGTGATCAGATCTATTTGCTATCACTCAATCAAATGAACTGTGTCCGTTCGCATCAGTCTTATACAAATTGGTTAATGGGCACTCACTAGGGGTTCATTCTCAGCAATTTAATGAGTGAAATCAAATATTCATTATTATTAAGAGTGAACAACTGCTAAGTGCCAAAGATAGCACAGTAAGTTTATTTTTTGCTATTAGTATGTGAGACACAATGAAACATTATAGCATTATTGCTTAAACCTGTAGTGTTTTTAGAGCAGCTTTATGCACATATTTTATTTAGTTACTATTGTGACTTAAACTGAAAAAGTTTATTTCTGCTAAGTTGTCATTGTATATGCGATGCTCCAAGCAGAGTCCCTTGACCAATTCAGTTGCATCACTGACATAATTGGACTTGACACTTTTAATATTGTGCTGATCTTATCTTTTGTTATTCCTCAGTTGACAATTGTAACAAATCTTTCAAAGAATTAGCATTCATTCACTTTCAATTTAAGTAGGCCCTAGTGTTATGTCTATAGAAATCCAATTTATTCCTCAACTTCATATTTTGCTTTGCACTTTGGCTTTGGTTAATGCTGCTCCTTGGTCTTATAGTTCTGACCTCTGCCTGTTTTCTGACATCCATTCTGATGTTTGGCATCTCCTGGTTCATTTCCCCTACTCACAGAAATTCTGACACACTGTCTCACAATAACACCTAACTCAGGATTTGACTTTAAACTACAGAGTTGTTGATTCAATTCCCACTTCTCTGGCCTACTGTATAGGTGCACTGATTTAAGATATAATGTGAAAGGAAATAATAGTCTAGGATTTTAAGAACTGGGATAGAAACGAATCATTACGGAGCAAGTGGAGATGCAGTCAGGGGAAGGAAGAAATGGTCCAATACCAGAAAAACTCAAAAAACATATTGATAAAAGTGAAAGCACAAGGCAAGAATATAGTCAAAGTAAAATAGATCAAAACTTAAAAAAATCATGAAAATGAACTTGAGTTTGACCCCCCTAAGTGCCCAGTGTGTGGTGGGTGGAATCCCTGCAGATTTAGTTTTTTTTTCCCCAGAAAAACTGGAGTTTTTTTTTTCTCTGTCCTCCTGGTCATCTGATATTACCCTTTTTTTGTTATTATTTATTCTTTAATATTATTGCCTAATCGTAATTGTTTTTCTTTTAAGTTTCTGTTATCTTGTAAAACACTTCAAGCTACATTGTTGTATGAAAATGCACAAAATAAATAAATTTTGTTGTTGTAACTTACGCTAAAGTAAATTTTAAATTCCAACACTAGGATACAAAACATTGTACAGTATGCCACCATCTTATATAGGCGGAGCATGATAACACACTGTCATCACACAATGAGCAACAAGTATAGCACCCACAATCAAGGAAAGATACCAGAAAATGTTAGCAATTGTAATGGAAAACATTCCAAAATGGCACTGTGATAATGTCACTGTCATAATGTTAAAAACAATAAACAAGAAATATTATAAAAATTCCAAAAATATAGTGAAAAGGCTACAAGGTAGCTACAATGCAGATTCTTGACATTGTTTTTTTTTCTTTTCGCTCAAAAATTAGGCATTAGGTATGAGTAAAAAAAAAATACATGTACTGCCTGTGCTTGTATCTTTCCAGTGGAGTTCACTACAATAGGCTACTCATAAAAATTAGTTTTCCTTCTTAATTACATAACTTTAGCTTTGATTATTCCTCTTAGAGCGTGACATGAATCATTTTAAGAACTCATCGTAATCTAGCCCTACTCTTACCAATTTCAGCAAATACACCATGATTAAAAATGAATGTTTCTATGATAATGGATTTGTTCTTGTGAATGTGCTATTCATTGAAATACACATTGAATAACTAGTTCTTGATGATGTTCACATCAGGACATTCAAAGCTTTAGGTGGTAATGAGCTTTTTTGTGGTTGTCACCATTAAATTGGAGATAACAAACCTCCTAATCACTGCAGCAGCTTTAGTAGCTTACTGCTACCTCATTGGTATAGGACTGATGAATATTGATAACGTCCATTGAATGGAATAGTAAAAACAGTGGAGTTAATGGGCAGTGTAAGCCCTAGAAGAAGATCGATAAACGATTTAACTAATGTGACGTTGTCGGAAAGCTAGCGGTCTTAACTGCTCTCAACCCTTTCCAAGCAATTATGCTTGCATTACATGTATCTTCAATAAAGAAGTTATGCTGTATGTCACAAGTAATTTATAGTATTTTGATAGCTATCCATCCATCCATTTTCCAACCCGCTGAATCCGAACACAGGGTCACGGGGGTCTGCTGGAGCCAATCCCAGCCAACACAGGGCACAAGGCAGGAAACAATTCTGGGCAGGGTGCCAACCCACCGCAGTATTTTGATAGCTATTGTTATTTATTTATTTATTTTTATTTCCCTCATTTTAGTTGCACATGACTTCTTCAGGTTGTTAAAGGGACCAAAATAAATTACCATCCGATTCCTTCTCAAAGCTAAATAGCCAATCGAGTCCAAGTCATTCACGTGTTTTTCGTTTCTTACTCCTATTTTTTGTAGGCAACCCATATACATCTTTTTTATTAATATTATGGCACTTCAAACGCTTTGTTTAGAACTCTAAATAAAAAACATGCAGAAGTTACAGTCAGTGACATAATCGCTTCCTTATTTTCTTTACCACAAATCTTTTCTTGTAGGCTACTAAAAAGTTGTACAAGTTCATTTTTTCTTCTGTTTTAATTATATTTTCATTAGATTTAAATTAAATTTAGCTCTCTCATGCATTTTCACTATAATCTGTCTACAACAAACATGAATTCCTTTCATACCACAAATATAAAACTGGGTTAGCCAATGTGATTTCTGAGGTAATAATGATATGGGAAACAGTTTTAAAAGTTTTTTTTTTTGTTATGAAGTATATTATGTTGCAAATAATGGCACTTAGACATTAGCATCGTAAATGTACAGTTTAAGAGAAGCAGCTTTTCTCAATTTGATGGCCTTGTTTTGCAGAGTAGAGTGATAAATATATGGCACAGCTACACGGTGTACTGCAGGTGCACTTATTAATACAATTCTAATTGATCTATTATGCATATTTACTGTACACACATACATTTTCAAAGTTGTTTAATTCAACTCAGGAAGCCAGTGGTCTGGATCTTAGCATCATTGGGTGCATGGCAGGAAACAAACCTGGACAGGGCATCTGTCAAACACAGGGCATGGGGCCAGTGTTGTGTCACCAATTAAACTTTGGGGAGGTGGGAGGAAAACACAAGACAGCAGAGTCTGGCCCAGTCTAGCAGTCTGGGTTTGAATCCTGCACTTGTTGTCTGTGTCTGCCTGGGTTGTCCTCTGGGTATGTATGGTATGGTTTTAATCTGTATTGCCCATTCTGCACCTTGTTAGAAGAATAATCAGATGATGGCTTAATTCTAATTTGCTTTTTCCTGTTTATCATTCTTTTAAAGAAAGAATTTGGTGTCGACTGCAAACTGAAGGAGAGAATAGAAGAAAATGGATATAACACGTATGCATCCTTACAATGGAAAAACAAAGGAAAGCAAATGTTTGTGGCTTTGAATGGCAATGGATTTCCAAAGAAGGGACAGAAAACACGAAGGAAAAATACAGCCTCCCATTTTCTGCCCATTTTGGGCCATGCATGAAAAGAAACTTATCTTTGAAATACTGCTGCACTGAAGGGAGTTGGATCTACTAAGGCTCACCTCAAAATAAAATTTGACTTTGAAACAAACGCAAGAGAGGCACTATTGAACAAGCTGGATTTTTCATTTTCAGCAGTGACACTGTAGATCACTGCCCTGAATCTTTACCTTAAACAGGAGCCTTTTGAATTTCTGCATAGCTGTAACTGGCACAGTGAGCACACATTTCCCAGTTGTCTGTGCCTCAGCATGTGATTCAAATCATGGACAAAAGGCAAGGGACGGAAACCACATTCAACACAGATGATATTAACGTTCTTTATACGGTGCAGTTTAAATGTACATGTGTGATCTATGGGAGATATTATTTATGTCATTTTATTCACATCAAAAAATTTTAATTTGTGCTAAAGCTATATGATCTAATGAACAGCTAGATATGCAGACATTTATAGGAAGTATGAAGGTGAATCACAAGAATAGTGAAATAGGAAAGGCAAACTATAACAAAGAGAAGGATGAACAAATCAAGATGCTCTAACAAAATGATTGCCACTATTGGCTTAAGTCCGAAGGCTCCATTTGTCCGTAGTTATTTATTGAGCAAGACAGGACCAAAATTAATATATATCTGAAACCGTCATATCACACTAACATTGTGTCTAAATATTGAATTGGATAAAAGGTAGATTTTGTAAATTAGTGCTATTTTTACAAAGAAAAAATCCACCCAGTTTATTTAAAAAAATGTTATTAATGGTAGTATTTAGTGTAGCTCCTTTATGATTATGATTTTAAATTGCATACTCTTCCTCGATTAAAGGGAATTCTTCTCATTCCGCAGCCTGCTGGCTCATTTTGTTAGAGTATATCCAATAAGTATTCTGATACAAAAAATACCTATTCACTTTGTTACTGCATTAAGTCTCCTCTGAGTGTGTAGTTTAAAAAGATCAAGTAGTAGATGAATATTATTTTGTAATGAGTACACTAAATAATAATTCTATGAGATTATATTGATGCTGCCTTTCAACTTCAAAATTCTGTTTGTGAATGTTTTATTTTTTATTGTTTGGAAGCGGTATTTTTGGTACAGAGAAAAGACATTTTGGAAAGTCAGTTATATTTAAGTTCTTGGATTGCTGGTTTTGTTTTATCTATCATAAGTTATTTTATTGTAATTTCTTGCCAGCACTTCCCCTTGTTATACAGTAAAATAATAAAAAAGACCCACCCATTAAAAATGAGTCATTCTGCTCTTTTTTTTTAGTAAATAAAGACTTTTCTTCAGTTTCGTGTGTGAAGTGTGAACATTGAATGCGCATACTTTGTATTGCAAAGTAACAAACTTTCTACCTCATTTGTCATAACAGAGAAAAGGGTCCCCTGTCAAAGGTTCCATTTTCAGAAAAACTATGCCATTGATATAATGTAAGAACAGCAAAATCACATTTATTAAATGGAGATAAAGTTTTAACACTGATGTTTGTCACTTACTGCTACAAAGATTTTTGACATGCATAGGGGATGCATACGGGGCACTCCCAAGACCCTTACGCATATTAGATATGGCCTAAGTAAATATTAGCTCCTAAATGATTATTGCTGTGTGGTTTAGAAAGATGTTGTTCAAACAGAAAGTACCACAAAAAATATTGACATAGGTGGGTTTGTTACATTGCAGAGTGACTGCATTAAAATGAGAAAGATATACAGATGAGTGTGTGTTTGTTTGTGTGAGAAAGAGAGGCCCTCTGTGGACATGCATCAAGTGGCTTCATGAATAAAGAGATGAGCCAGTTTACACTGTGGGCAGAAACTGGAGAATGGTAGACATTTAAAAAGGTTAGGGCATATCGCTATGAACCAGGCACAGCCTACTGAGGCAGACCCAGGACTCACAAGAAGCTGTTGTCATCCAAAGGAATGGATTTTTGGGGTGCCAACCCGGCTGTCCCAGTTTACTGAAATACTTTAACAAAAATAATGCAAGATGGCATTCAAAAATAAACAAAACTATTGAAAGCTGAATGACTTTCTTGATTATTATTATGCTGTGGAGCTCCTCTGCATAGGTCGCTTGAACAAGAAGTGACGCCACCTTCTGGGCAGTCTCGCTTTTATGGCTCAGGGACCAAAAGCGGCAGAGTCAGTTGTCCTTACCGGGCGGTTTCTCTGCACTGTGGAAGAAAAATGAAGAAGAGAAGACAGTTAGCGGTAGCACCCTCTCTTGGTTTGTGGTGGAAACACACACCTGGGAAGAACTTGGAATGTGCCCTCTGACGTGCATCTGTGTCAAAGGATTACATCACGTGACTGTCCTGGAAGCATCTGGGAATTCACCAGAAGGATAAAGGTAACTGAGGATAACATGGTCAGTTTGTTCAGGTCGGTATGATACCATCACAACTTTGATTGTGGTAAAGCAAAACAGAAATGAAGTGAAGAACATGGATGGAGTGAGATGAGGAAGGGGAGAGAGAGAGAGAGAGAGGTGTCTCTGCAGCATATGTTGTGAATTTCACAGTAGTTTGTTCCATTTTGTGCAGCAAAAGACCCATGAAGACTGAACATAAGAACATTTGCATTAAGTATGTGAACATTTTTTGCACAATTTGCTTTAGGTAATAGAAATTTTATGTATTAACACATTTACATATTATCGTGTATATAATACTCTTTAATATATATGCTTTAAGGCACTTGTAAAAACATGCGTTTACCACAATTAGAAATGATCTGATCTTTGTTATTCCTAAACGAAAAACATTATTACTGATATCTAAACACATTCTTTCATGGTGTGAAATTCCAGTTGTTTGTTAAAAGTTTAAAAAATGTAACACACTTTTTATAGCAAACCACAAGATGAAATAAACATTACGTCACTTACAGTACATACTTCTAAATATAAATTACAAAACACATGTGCCCATGTTCATTTAACTTTTGGATGGAATCCATATTATTATCAGTGTTGTTGATGTTATTGTGTAAAATGTAATTTCAAACCAAAATATAAAATAGTAATTTTGTCAAATGTACCCTAAACGTGTACCAGGATGTGGCTTCCTTGTCCTTAACCCCCTCACCCCGCCAACATTTTGCAAGATTTCCATAATCTTTTGCATATGGTGAGTGGGCTATCTGCAAGTTTAATTAAAAACAAATGTGGCCAAGTTTGTCGTTTATTCAGTCATTGAGTATTCTTCAAGGGTCTATATTCAATAGATATATTATTAAAAAACGTGTTTTTTCTGATAAAATATATTTGTTTGCATAAAGACAAAGAATGTTCCCCTCTTTATTAAATTAAAGTGATCTGGAACCAAATCATGAACATTGTTTGAGATCAAAAAGACAAACAAAGTAATAAAATAAACATAAAATTATTGTTTAAAATACTAAGCTGTCTGAAAACGAAAAATCTAATTTCTGGAATTAAATTAAAACATCTGTCACATCATTAGACCCATTTAAACTACCCAAGCACTCACATTTAAAAAGTCAACATTTCAAGCCAGTAATAATTGTACTGTATTTCTCAAATGTATTAAAAGATGTGGAACTGCTGACAAGGGTAGGGGCCACACAGTTAGATGTTCCATTTATTAAGAAATATCAATCATGGTTTACAAGTAAGAGAAAGCAGATTATATTAACGTTTGAAAAGTTGTTCAATCTTCCTTTCATTAAGAAATCGCCAAGAATGAATTACAAATAAGAGCAAGCAGATTTTGTAATCTTTGGAAAGATGTTTATTCTCCCTCAGATTTAATTTGTTGCAATTTATTATTAGAAATTAGTACCTGATGTCTTTATTATAGCTAACAATTGAAGTATCTCATTGTGGATGCGTTAAAATAATCAAACTAGCATTATGTACAAACAAATAATATGAAAAAATCTGGAATTACATTAGTACAGAATGCACAGTCATACATAGATGTCTACATATACAAGCATTTTGCATAATTGAATTCAGCATTAAGGTCCGTGCAAAATTTTCATAATAAAAATTTAGAAAACCTGACTGAACATTGTCTTCAAAAAATAAGAAAGTGACATCTGACCAATATGAACTTCATACAATAATCTACATGGCAGAGTTAAGACCTTTCCAGCAACTTCTAGTTTAATATTCCACACAGGATATTGGATTGTGATTTACATTGATGTTTTGGTTCCTCTAAATGCAGTGCTTCCCAAATTTGGTCCTGAGCAACCACTCTGGCTGCAGGTTTTTGTTCCAGACAAATTTACAATTAATGATAATAATTGATTTCATATATTTAGATGGTTTTATCCCTTCTCTTATTCTGCATTTAGAAAAGTAAAGTAGTGTGATTTTCACATTTATAAGACATTTAGAAATATTTCTACTTTTGTTTTAAACACTTACCTCTCTTTGTTTTGTCATTTTTGTGCAGTTTATAATTTTCATTGTATCTTAATAATGATAATTAAAAACAAACAGAGCTGACAGGCAGGTAAACAACGCTGAATGATGAAAGGTGGCAATAACTTCAGTATCAGACCCACTAATTATTAGATAATAAATCAAACAATCAGAACACCTGGAAAAGCAGAATGAAAATCAGGCTGAACATTGTTAAAAAGTAAAAAAAACTAGCCATAGTGCTAAGTACATTTTGATAAAAAATTTACTTACAGTTGTTTAAACTCTGTGCGGCCACATTGCACGGACAGCGCGGATTGTGGCAGAAAAATAACACATTCTTGAAATGGATGTATCTATTCATGACATGTCATTTCAATCTCTTCTATGTTTTATGTATATTCTTAAGACTAATAAAACAATATTCTGCAGTTGTGAAATAGCTAACTCATTGCTTTCTGAGACTTTTGTGACATGTTGCAATACAGTGCATCCGGAAAGTATTCACAGCGCATCACTTTTTCCACATTTTGTTATGTTACAGCCTTATTCCAAAATGGATTAAATTCATTTTTTTCCTCAGAATTCTACACACAACACCCCATAATGACAACGTGAAAAAAGTTTACTTGAGGTTTTTGCAAATTTATTAAAAATAAAAAAACTGAGAAAGCGCATGCACATAAGTATTCACAGCCTTTGCCATGAAGCTCAAAATTGAGCTCAGGTGCATCCTGTTTCCCCTGATCATCCTTGAGATGTTTCTGCAGCTTAATTGGAGTCCACCTTTGGTGGACATGATTTGGAAAGGCACACACCTGTCTATATAAGGTCCCACAGTTGACAGTTCATGTCAGAGCACAAACCAAGCATGAAGTCAAAGGAATTGTCTGTAGACCTCCGAGACAGGATTATCTCAAGGCACAAATCTGGGGAAGGTTACAGAAAAATTTCTGCTGCTTTGAAGGTCCAATGAGCATAGTGGCCTCCATCATCTGTAAGTGGAAGAAGTTCGAAACCATCAGGACTCTTCCTAGAGCTGACCAGCCATCTAAACTGAGCGATCGGGGAAGAACGGCCTTAGTCAGGGAGGTGACCAAGAACCCGATGGTCACTCTGTCAGAGCTCCAGAGGTCCTCTGTGGAGAGAGGAGAACCTTCCCGTAGGACAACCATCACTGCAGCAATCCACCAATCAAGCCTGTATGGTAGAGTGGCCAGACGGAAGCCACTTCTTAGTAAAAGTCACATGGCAGCCCACCTGGAGTTTACCAAAAGGCAACTGAAGGACTCTCAGACCATGAGAAAGAAAATTCTCTGGTCTGATGAGACAAAGATTGAACTCTTTGGTGTGAATGCCAGGCGTCACGTTTGGAGGAAACCAGGCACTGCTCATCACCAGGCCAATACCATCCCTACAGTGAAGCATGGTGGTGGTAGCATCATGCTGTGGGGATGTTTTTCAGTGGCTGGAATTGGGAGACTAGTCAGGATAAAGGGAAAGATGACTGCAGCAATGTACAGAGACATCCTGGATGAAAACTTGCTCCAGAGCGCTCTTGACCTCAGACTGGGGCGACGGTTCATCTTTCAGCAGGACAACAACCCTAAGCACACAGCCAAGATATCAAAGGAGTGGCTTCAGGACAACTCTGTGAATGTCCTTGAGTGGCCCAGCCAGAGCACAGACTTGAATCCGATTGAACATCTCTGGAGAGATCTTAAAATGGCTGTGCACCGACACTTCCCATCCAACCTGATGGAGCTTGAGAGGTGCTGCAAAGAGGAATGGGCGAAACTGGCCAAGGATAGGTGTGCCAAGCTTGTGGCATCATATTCAAAAAGACTTGAGGCTGTAATTGCTGCCAAAGGTGCATCGACAAAGTATTGAGAAAAGGCTGTGAATACTTATGTACATGGGATTTCTCAGTCAAGTAAACTTTTTTCACATTATCATTATGGGGTGTTGTGTGTAGAATTCTGAGGAAAAAAATTAATTTAATCCATTTTGGAATAAGGCTGTAACATAACAAAATGTGGAAAATGTGATGCGCTGTGAATACTTTCCGGATGCACTGTAACTTAGTCTTATAATTTGTCAGTTGACTCCAAACCACAGAAACTGGGAAATAACGACTCATTTAATTGGGCCAGGAGTCCAATTAAAAACAAAAGTTGGCTGGAACAAAAACCTGCAGCCACAGTGGGTCTCCAGGACTGAGTTTAGGAACCTTTACTCTAAAGGATTGGTAGAGGAAATCAGTAAGCTGAGTGAACTACATGGTTGGACACATCCCAAATGTGATACAACATCACTCATCACTCAGCTGGGAATGTGCTCTGAAAGTACACAGACTGATAGAAGGAAGCAGCATTGCTCAGCTTCAATGGTTCCTGGGAAATGCAATGTTTGTTGAATTCTCTGAAGGATCAAGCTTGACACAGAAATGCTTCACATGAGCTTGCAGTTGTGCTCAAAGCATTCGCAAGAATAAACTGATTTAACCTGGAGTTTAAGATCAGGAGAGGGGGATAAACACTAGTGTGGACAAAAAGAAATACTTCTGTGGAAAAGGAATTCTGGAAGGTAAGAAGAAGTGATTTGATTCTGTAGACTGGTAGTTAGTTCAAATAAGCTAACAAAGGAAGGCCCAGAGGGCCAAAGATTTCTTTATGGGCATTACAGAAGAGACGTTACACTTGGCCTTTTCTTTCAATTTTAATGTAAAACGTGTTTATTAAAGTTGAATTATTTTTGCATCTTACTTAATCTTATTTATTTATTATCTAAGTAAATCCCCCTCCCCAGAAGATGACTTTGAATGACATCATCAGCAAGATGGTATTATGATCATGTGATACACTTCCTCATCATCTGAGTTTACAGAATGAAAACAAAGAGGATGGCGGATTATCTTGGCAAACAAATCCTTCCAAATGAAATTTTGATCATTTGCTCGATGTCTGTGTGTTCGACTTACAGTTGTGAACCTTTGCCTATTTTCTGTTTTTTTTTTCAGGTTTACATCTTATCTTCTGATCTCATTCTAAATTATTTGCTAACCTCATTCCTTCTGGCAAAACATTTTAGGGGAAATTAGAAAAGCTGAAGATGTTAAAGAAACTAGATTCATAACCGGAAGATTCTAGCTAAAATACTACTCAAAACCAAATGTTTTCTTCTCAGTTTTTGCTTTTATTATTAAACAAATTTCAAATAGTATTTTAATCATTATTCTATCTCCATTAACATGGTCACCATGATGTCATGGGTCACATCACACTGCATCACATGAAACCATGCAGCATCACAACAGCAAAATGGCAGCATCAATAAAATACAGAAACACAAAATGGTGGCACTCTGGCAAACCAAAACACAAAAGGCCAAATCCAAAAACAAATAACCAAAAAATAACCAAATATTATAACAAGAAAGTCATATCAAATAACTTACATAAACCTTCAAACATTACCTGTGTCATTCTGATGCATCTATTTTCATGTGATCAAAGGAGCAGTAGTTATGATATATTCAGGGAGTGCAAATATGACAGATAAGGATATTGGCACTGGTTAGCTTAAAGAAACTTAAATAATCTGTGTGGGGCCCATTCAAAAATAGTCTAAAGTCAGGGGACTAAATGTTGGAAGGAAAGTTAATTTGTTACAGGTCTTCCTAACATAAACACAGCCACATCTACAACCACTCTGTCTCTTGGAAACTACAAGCTCTGAATAAAATATACAGTATGTACCAAGCCATGCTAAACTTGTTGCTTCACAGCCACAGCACTCCAATTTTGTAAACATACTGAAATTTATATATTATTTTGAATTAAAATGTTTATCTGTGCGAATGAAAACACCTACAGCTCCTGGTGGCATACTATTTTGATGCATTGGATTTACTAACAGGGCATCCACACCGGGCATGAATCATCCATCACCACCTGCATCACTGAGCAGTAAGACTTGTAGTGGTATGGTATGACAGTGACTGTAATCAACAAATTATACTTTTGAAGGACAGATACACACGTGAAACCTATAAATTTGATGTTTTTTATTATAATAAATTTAACATAAGAAAGTTATTAATCAACCTACTTATTTGGTAAACATAATTACCATACTAAAAATGGACTATGTTGCTTTCTAAGGCATACAGTAGTAGGAAAAGGTCCAATGAAGTAGAACACAAAGTCTTTCAGAAGAAACAGGAGCTACATTACATGTGTTGTTAAGCAAACAAGATTCAGCATGTAAACCATACACAGAATATTAGCGTTGAAAAGGAATATAATGTAAGATGCCACTATGAACTGCACCATTCTAAATATAAACAGTACTTAGGTAAAATATGAGTAGATAAAATCGAGAGGTTTTAAATCTACATTTAATAAACATCAAAGTTCATAAAGACAGTGAGGCAGTGGTCAAAGCTCTCTACTGTATGTTGTTGTAGAACTAGTAGCCAAACACTTGACATGCTTCGCTGAAGGTGAATTCACAAAGAAGTGCATGGTAAAATGAGCTG
Source organism: Erpetoichthys calabaricus (assembly GCF_900747795.2). Lineage (NCBI taxonomy): Eukaryota > Metazoa > Chordata > Cladistia > Polypteriformes > Polypteridae > Erpetoichthys > Erpetoichthys calabaricus. The sequence goes on along the minus strand of NC_041398.2, from coordinate 212,016,130 downwards.
AAATTCTTTGCCTTGAAAAAGTTACATTTTTTCAGAATATTTCTTTGTCAAGAATCACTGTCACTGAAATGATTGATGAAATGGCAGCTGACATAACTGGACAAGTAATTGAAAAAGTTCAAAATTGCTTCACATTTTCCATTGCAGCTGACTCGAGTACTGATGTAAGTGGTTTGGCTCAGTAAACTGTCTTTATTTGTGCATGTGATGTAAATCTTAAGATGACTGAAAACATGCTTGATCTTTTTACTCTTCATAATAATGACAGGTGAAGACATTCTCAAGAAAGTAAGTGAGATTTTGGAAAATTTTTTATTGTCAAAATGAATATATAGGGTTACATATGGATTTCCTGCAATGACAGGAAAAACTTTTGGACTTGTAACTGGGTTATGGGCTAAGCAGGTTTGAAATTACTCCTGACTGTAAGTTCCACCATGTTCGCCATATTATACAACAAGAAGTGTTGTGCTCAAAAGCTGTAAAAATGGGGCATGTGCTAACTTTTTTTTTTAAAAAAAGGGTAAATTTCATATATTCACATGGACTGAATAAACATCAGTTTTATTCTTTACTTCTTGAAACAAGAATTGAATTTGAAGGTTTGCCATACCATACAGAGGTTTGTTGGATTTCTTGTCATAATGTTCTGAAGTGGTTTCGGCTACTACATCAAGAAATTAGTGTTTTTAGAAATGAAAGGACGGTCACTAGATAAACTTGATGACAGCAGCTGGCTTCAGAATTTGGAACTCATAATAAACATTAAGGGACATTTAAACGACTTGAATTTAAAACTTCAGAGGTGAGATCAGATTGTGGCAATATTGCACGACTGTGTTATGGCTTTTAAAGTAAACTTCAGCCTTTGAGAAAGGCAGCTGAAAAGTTGTAATTTGACTAATTTTCCTACATGTCAGAATTATTCAGTCATACCAGTGCTTCAGGTTTTTGCCACTATTTTTCCAATGAAAATGAGATACGTTTTGACTTTGAAAGACAATTTGAAAATTTCAGTCCTTGTGAAGATGATTTCTCCTTATATAGCATTCCATTTTATTTTGATGTTGAGAAGGCAAAGTGACATAGTACTGAAGTAAACATTTGGTGGCACTGGGATTCTTGATTTTTATTCTTACTTGTCAAACCACTTTGTTGAAATGAGTATATTTATTGCAAAAATCTTAGCAATGCTTACTAGTAATCTATTTTCTGTCCTGGAGGCAAATAAAGCTTCACAAAGACCGACAGCTGAGCACTTATCATCTGTACTGAAAATTACACAAAATCATACCCCTGACATTGACAAACGTCTTTCACACAAAAAATGTAAAATTTCTGGCATATAAAATTAGGTTTTCTTTGAGTCTTCGGCAACAATTTTATTTTTAAACTAAATGTATGCTTATTGCCCCGTGGTGGGCTGGCGCCCTGCCCAGGGTTTGTTTCCTGCCTTGCACCCTGTGTTGGCTGGGATTGGCTCTAGCAGACCCCCGTGACCCTGTAATTAGGATATAGCGGGTTGGATAATGTATGGATGGATGGATGTACAGTATGCTTATTATTGATTTTGCTGTTTTTCTTGTTTAATGAACATCTGAATAATAAAATTGAAAAAATATAAAATGTATTTATTTCCTTTACTTTAATATTATACATACAGTGAAAATCGTTTAACACGAAACTGAGGGGACTGAAATATTTTTTCATGTTAAAAGAATTTTGTGTTAAAGTATATTACAACAAAAAACATACAGTATATTCAACAAAATTAAGTTTATTAGAGTACATTTTATTTACATAGATATGTATATATGCATGTATTTAATAAAAATCAATGAAACAAAAACATTCACAAGAACTTAATGAAATTTAATACAAAATTTTCAAGTTTTTTGAAAAACAAAACATTTATTGAGTTTTTGGAAAATAATCTGATATTTTTCTTTGCATTGTCTTTTTTAGCATCAAATTGTCAACAAATTGTTCGATGTCATCCATTTTGTTATTCATTTCATCATTGGAATGTGCGTCTAAATAACTGAGCATACTTTTCATGATGTTCCTCATTTCGGATGACGTGGGAACAGGAGCTGCATTATTCATTTCATTTTCGTCGTCGGAATCTGCATCAATGATATTTTTTGAGCTTTGAACAAACTCCAAAATGTCTTTGTCTGCCATAATTGGGGCTGTACACACATTATCATCATCTACTGCAACGAATTCTTCCGATGATACAGTAGGACAGTCCAATAATACAGAAACTTTCTCAAACATTTCATTAAGTGTCGGCTCAGTTTCAATATCCTCCTTCTCCATTTCTTTTGGCGCCAAAGAATCTGATACTTTTGAGAATCCTGCATGACGAAAACAATTTTCAATCGTCCTTGGAGTCACTGAATTCCATGCAGAGTGCAACATATGAAGAGCATCTAATAAATTGATCGAGAAATCTTCATTTGCTTCGATTGCGAGTAAATATTTTCGAAGCAATTGCTTCCGGTAGAAAAATTTCATGTTTTGTATAATCCCTTGATCACAAGGCTGCAAGACACTTGTTGTATTTGGAGGCAAAAAGATAAGCTTTATAGCTTTCAATACAACGTTGGGGTGAGCCGGACAATTATCAATTATCATTGCAACCTTACGCTTTTCTCGAAAGAATCGCTCATCTAACTTTACGATCCAATCGGTGAACATCGTAGCTATCTTCCATGCCTTTTTGTTTGCTGTATATTCGACTGGTAATGTTCTTACATTCTTAAAACACCACGATTTCAAACTTTTGCCAATAACAAATAGGGGTAGTTTTTCAGAACCATCCGAATTGCATCCTACCAATACCGTAATCCGTTCTTTAGACAGTTTCCCCCCTGAACACGATTGTCCCTTAAACAATAAAGTTTTATTGGGTAAGCAGCGGTAAAATAACCCAGTTTCGTCCGCGTTGAAGACATCTTTCGCTTCATATTCTTCAAGTATCGAAGGCAACGTAGACTGAAACCAATTTGCTGTCATGGTCAGTAAAACTTGATTAGCTTCACCGCAAACATTTTTTAGTACTATGTCATTTCTTTTCTTGAAACGTTCCAACCATTCTGGATTTGCAGAAAATGTAATACCCATTTGTTTAGCAAGTTCATTGCTTCTTTCTAGCATTAAAGGTCCTGATATGGGAGCATTCTGAGATCTCGCTTGTTTGAACCAAACAAGTAAAGCCGTCTCTAAATCCTCGTGCTTGGCCGTTCTCATCCGTTTTCGCTCTGGCTCAAACTTACTCCGTTCAAACATTTCAGTAATTTGCTCTCTTTTTTTAATTATTGTTGATAATGTAGAGTTAGCAATATCAAAATCTTTACAGATTTCCGTTTTCGTCTTCTGTTTTTGATCAACAGCCTTAAGAAGCTCCATCTTCATTTTAAGCGAAATAGCAGTTTGCTTTCCCCCTGAGCTCTTTGCCATTGTGCTCGTAAAAAAATTCTTCTAAAATAGAAAAAAAAACGCGAACCAAACTCACTGATTTTTACTCACACTGCGATGTACTCGTCACCAAATTCCAAAGCCAACTGATGAGAGATGAGATGGTTTTGTGTGGCGTTTGTAGGGGTGGAGGGTGAAAGTAGCTTAGATAAACAAAATTGGCTCGTGTCACAGGCTATTCCAAGGGTATTTCAAAGCCAAGTTAGCCTCCTTTCTACGAAACATGTGAAACAACCTCTCTTTCATTTCACACCCCTCTTAAATCTCACCTGCGTGGCTGGTGTTTTCCGTATTTTGTTCATTCCCAGAAGGGAAATCTTTTCGTGTTAAGCGATTTTCGTTTCGTTTTAAGAGAAAAAAATGCATGAAAATACATAGTAGTAGTTTGTCGGGACCGTTGTATTATTTCGTGTTAACCGATATTTCGTCTTAAGTGTTTTCGCGTTAAACGTATTTCACTGCATATTTATAATTTAACATTCAATTCATACAGATACATATACTACATATACATTGTGATGGATGGCCAGGGATCATGCCCTACCAGGAGACCTGGAGGAGGGCAATTTATATACTTCGGGACATGTGAAGGCAGCCCCCCAGTGTTGTATCATGGCCATGGGCTTGGAGCTTAGAAGCTCAAACCTGTTCAGGTTCCGTGGCCAACACCAGGGGACGCCTGGACAGCTCCAGAAACAAGGTCTTCAGCACTTCTGCCACACCTGGAAGTGCTGCTGGAAGTTAATCGGGAAGCACCTGGAGCACATCCGGGTGCACTATAAAAGGGGCCGCCTCAATCCATTCAGGGAGCCAGAGTCAGGTGGTAGAGGAGAGGAGTAGAGGCGGCAGAAGACTTGAGAGAAAGAGGAAAGTAAAGGGCTGAGCAATTATTGTGGGTTGGTACACTGTGTGCTGTGTGTGCAGAAGAAAATAATAAATTGAGTGTGCTTTTTGGACATTGTTGGTCTATGTGTCTGTCTGTGATCCGGGCTTCTTTTGCAACATATATGCATAATACCTAGACAGGAGGACAAAACAGCAGAGCAGTGGAGAAAGACTCCTGTTTTGGAATAAGGTTAATCCCCATCTCCTAGATGACATCATCCTAGGATTGCAGGGCATGATGGGAGTTGGAGTGCCGTGAGTCTGCTCTGCTGGGTCCCATGGGTGTCGGCAGGGGGTGCTGTGGGGACTCATGATCCCTGTTCTTCAGGAGTTCCGCTTGACCCAATGGGTTAAATCCTGTCTGACTGATAGGCAAAAGATGGTTAGTCTTGGCAACAGCAGATCCAGATCAGTGCCAGTCAAACAAAGAGTGATCTCATTAGATCTTTTCCTGATGCAAGGAATCTTGGTGTCATTTTTGATTCCTTTCTTTCTTATTCTACCCATATAAACCACATTAACAAACTTTCTTACTTTCATCTCCAAAACATATGCTGTGTTTGCTCATTGCTCTCCTTTTCTAATGCTGAGAAACTTGTCCATGCTTTTATCACATCCCGCGTGGATTATTGTATCACCCTACTGGCAGGTGCCCCTTCAAATCTTATATCTAGCTGTTTCCACACTCTGCTGCAAGAGTCCTTACATGAACCAAAAACAGAGAGCACATAATACCCATCCTGCTTCACCTTCGTAGGCTTCATGTATCTTACAGGATCGAATATAAAAGTCTATTAATAACCTATAAAGATTTAAATGGCCTTGTACCGGACTACATCAGTGACCTTGTCCATTACTATAGTCCTGTTTGCCCGCTAAGGTCCTCTGGATCTGGCAATCTTATTTTACCCCACAGTAACCTGAATTCTGTGGGTGGCAGGGCCTTCAGTGTTATAGCATCCAGACTTTGGAATAAACTCCTTAAATTAATGAGATCAGCTGACCCCATTTATTCCTTGAAAAAACAACTTTAAAACTCAACTGCTCAGGAAGGCTTTTAATGCAAATTAACATACTGATGCTTCTTTCAGTTTACCTCTCTGTTCAAATGCTCAGGATAATTTGTGTGTGTGTTATATCATAAATGATGTGATTTGCTCAGACATTTTAGTATTGAATTTAGTATTTTACTCTGGTTTATTTTTTCTTTTATTCTATTTAATGTTCTGTATATCCTGAATTTATCTGTTTAGGGATCTATGCATGAAAATATTTGTATTTGTATCCAATGTTACATATACACTGCTCTGCTCTCTGAGACTCTGTGAAGCACCTTGAGGATGGGAAAGGTGCTATGCTAAATAAAATGTATTATTACTATTATTATTATTATTATTAACATAAAAGGAAGCCTTGCAGCCTTGTCCAGGTGAGTCAGAGTCAGAAGGAATGAAGGCAACACTCACTAGAGGGAGGTGAACGGAGACAGAAGAGGAAAGAAGAGAAGGAAGGAGATTTTGTTTGTAATTGTGCTTCATCAAACGTTGGAGAAACTGGATTGAGGAGTTTTTATAATAAAAATGTTTTTTATTTAACCTGTGACTGTATTTGTGTTGGTTGTGTTGAAAGTTATATATTATATATATATATATATATATATATATATTTCTACCATCATTCCACTTTAAGTGTGACACCCCTGAAGTTCACAGACAAGTAGAAAAAGTGCTAAATCCATATGGAAGATAACAGAGCTGGGTAAGGACCCGGTGATGCATCATAACCTAACCCCTGCACCTCAGTGCTGCTGGTACAGCTACGATTCTGTAATCAAAAATGATTTTCTTTACTTCAGCCTTTTTGTTCAATATTTTTTCAGATAATACTATACTGTATAATGAGCAAAAGGACTGAGATCAAATTCAACTAGGAAAGGTTTCACTTAATATGATTAGTCATGGCAAAAGTTCTAACTAGATTCAGAGCTGTACAAATTCCTCAGTTTATCTTAAAAATGCACTTTTCATTTTCAGGAAAGCATGTAAAATATGAACATGATTTGAGGATTTTCAAGTACACCTAATTCATTTCAGATATGACACACTATACACAGTATATAGCCCTCCATGTCCCAGCAGAATGCACAGAGAACGTTTAACATAATACAGCTTGGATCTGTTGTAAATCTGCTAGCATAAGTTCATTGTTTCTATAGCTGCTTTGCTTTTTTGAATGTAACAGCCAAATTTAGCATTTGTAGTTTTCCAATATCTGAACATGTTTGCTTTGTTCAATAAAAAATTGACATAGATCTGGACCAATTAAGAGAACTCAAAATTTGTAAGATGTCTCATTGTACAATGTTAACATTAAAATTAAAAATCATATTTTATCTTTCTGCTTGTCTAACTGACTTGAATCTACAGCAAATTTTGTAGTCTACAACAACAAAAAATAATCTTATATTTACAGATACTTTTAAGGATGTATTATAACTGTATAAAATCTAAAGATATATTTTTAATGGCATAACTCGAGGCAAGGATTTCTCACCGGAACCCAGTTTTTTTTGTCACTCCAGTAAGAATGATTAACAGCCTGTTACGGTTTAGCCAGGGTTTTAGCCAATAGACATCATGAGGTCTAAGAAATAAACTTGATCGCTTAGCATTAAAGGTCAAGGTGGAAGCAAAGAATTTAGTTATCATGGACTCTGACCTAACTTGAAATAGCACATTAGCCAGATTACTAGTACAGCATTTTTTCATTCCAGGAACATTGCAAAAGTTAGACCACTTCTAATTCATGCTTAACTGGACAACCTAAGAAAGGCATCAATTGGTTGCATTAATTCAGAATGCAGCAGCAAGAATCTTAATCAGGAAAAGAAAATTTGACGCTCCAACTGTTGATAAGACCCACTGCACTGGATTTTTTAGGACAGAGCCTAAACACCAATAAGGAGCTAATTAAACACATTTATGTTAGTTACAATACCCAGTGAGAGTTAGGTGATCTTTTGGACTTGGAACCCCTGCAGATTTAGTTTTTCCCTGCAGCCTCTCGATCCCGGAGCTTTTTTATTCTTTTGTCATCCCCAGCCATCATACCATTGATCTCTATCTATTGCTTGTATAATCTATAAATAACGATTCTTGTATATCTGTATTATTTAAGGGTGTATTGATTTACTCTTTACTGTTTTTGGTATGTCATTTATTTATTCATATTCTCATCTAATTTTAATTTGTTTTTCTTTGCATGCAACTATTTCTCTGACATCTTCTAAAGCACTTTGAGCTACATTCTTCATATGAAAATGTGCTATAGAAATACATGTTGCGGTTGGCTAATGAAATTTTTTTTATTTGATGTGTTATTTTATGCTTTTTTTAGATGTTGTTTTGTGTATTTTGGTATTATTCATGTTTTTGTCATTGTTATGTTCTTGAATTTTGCAATTGATTTTGTATTTGGACTTAATTGTTATGGGTTGCTTTCTTAGGAATACCTTTTGTGCTTATCGTCTGCCCTTTATTTCATTTTTAATTCATTTTAATTAATTGAATTTTTATAAAGATTCTTTGTTTTCCTTTGTTCTATTAACCCAGAGGCTTTACATATTCATGTCACTTGATGTGATTGTTTGCATATTTGGTACATTTAAGGCATATATTTGAAGTGTAAATGCCTAAACCTCATATTGGGCCTGTGCAGGCCTTGTAATCTGCCTGCTGAGTTTGGGGTTAGACTGCCAGGGGTGAGTCCCATTTTGGGGCAGACTAGTGAGGTCTAGAGGCCTCATGCATAACGCAGTGCGCAGAATTCATACTAAAACATGGCGAACGAACAAAAGTGAAAATGTGCATATGCACAAAAAAATTCAGATGCACAAAACAGTGCTTAAGCCAACTTCCACGTACTTCTGCTACATAAATCCTGGTCAGAGTGAAAAGTAAGCTAGAGCACATGCCTGCCGCCCCACCCCGATTCCTCCCAGAATTTCTCATTTTTTAATATGCAAATCAATAAAAATAGCCCTTTCCTTTCAGTCAGTCAGTCATTTTCCAACCCGCTATATCACAACACAGGGTCACGGGGGTCTGCTGGAGCCAGTCCCTGCCAGCACAGGATGCAAGGCAGGAACAAACCCTGGGCAGGGCGCACACACACATACCCACACACCAATCACACACTAGGGACAATTTATGATCATCAATGCACCTCACCTGCATGTCTTTGGACCGTGGGAGGAAACTGGAGCACCCAGAGGAAACCCACGCAGACACGGGGAAAACATGCAAACTCCACGCAGGGAGGACCCGGGAAGTGAACCCAGGCCTCCTAACTGTGAAGCAGCAGCGCTACCACTGTGCCACCATGCCACCCTTCTTTCTGTTCAGTGTTTGGTTAAAAGACAATGGAAAAAGCACATTAAAAAAAGAATTTCCGCGAATGCGAAGTTAAGGCAAGGAAAAACACACTATTTGTTGCCTTAAGCAGTGGAACTTAAAAATTCAAGTTCAGAAAATCGCACAGTGCCGAAATAAAGGCGAGTTGTTACCCACTGTCTGAGTGTCATACAGAAGCGTATTAGGATATAGTGCAAAGAAAAAAAAAGTAGGGACACAGTGAAAAAAAGGTCAAAATGTCCACTTCAATCTCACAGTTTATTTTGTCATTAAAGTAGAATGTCGTAAACTTAATCTTAAAATCAATGTTTAATTTACTAGAGTTTCTCTGATCCCATCGTAACTAAAGTAGTATGTTAAATGCTTCTTATTCTATGTGTTTTTCTATGTGCTCAATGTGTGTGAATCAGTATGTGCTTCTTCAATGGGCTTTCTCTTATGCCGACAGGACACAGAATACATTACATTCATGATGTTATAGCTCTCTGAACAATTTAAATATTAAGATGTATACTTGATATCATTTTCATGATGATAGGAATTAAAGCATGTATTAAACATGAAGGCATGGTGGCACAGTGATAGTGGCAAGCTAGAGCCCCATCCAGAGATTGTTCCTCCCTCACACAAGATGCTTGCTGCACCGTACGCGACCCTCGATTAAACAATTTATTGCAGCAGTACTATCTCTTTCAAATGTACTAACCCCCAATTCCTGTCCTTCCTTTTCTTTCTCCAAGTAAGCAGTCGCCACACAATCAGCTTTGTAGTAAATGTCAAGCCATCTGTAAGCTTAGATGCCAATTCTTCAAAACTTTTCAGGAACATTGAAATATCTTTGTTGTACATGTTTAATTATTCCATTCATCTATCCTTCCAGGGTAGCAGCTATTGTATTTGGAATAGTTTGGCCATTCCGTGGACCATTATATTTTTACAGGTTAATTACAATCAGATGCCTTAAACTAATAAACGATATGCAGTTAATTTCAGTGTATTTGATAGAGCCGCGTCAAGGATGTGAATCTAAAAAACAAAGGGAAACCACACAGGAAAAGTAGCACTGCTTTGACGCTGGGTGCTGGCAGTTTGCAAAACCAAACCGAAAACTTGCATACACAATGGTCTGAGTAGGCGTGATAATGTGCGTGGCTTTACGGCAAGTTTAGGTTTTATACATCGTGATGTGAGCATGGAAACTGGCGTACACAACATTTTTGTACGTATGCACCGTTTATACATGAGGCCTCTGGTCTGGTCTTTTTGTTGCATTTCCTTTCACTATCCTGTATGCTGCAGTTCATAACACAACCATTCCCAGAAGATATCTGATGAATCAGTTAAGAGGCTGTATTTGCCCAATCCAGTCTAAAAATTAATTTCTGAGCACAAAGATCTCAGTTTCATGAACTGGGAGATTTACTTTGAGAGAAAGAAGACTAAAGTCAGTGAAGTTAAGCAAAATCTTAGACAGAAATACAGTAGTAAATTTGGACATAAAAAGTCTGAAATGCTTTTTTACACCTTGAGTGTCTTCTTTCCAACAATTTACTGCACATGAAGGTGCCAAAAAACCATAAGTTGAGGATATAGCGAAAAATGGCAAAAACAAGAATTGGGTACCAAAGACTTGTAGCCATTTTAATACCAACAAAATCATTTTGTCTTTATATATCTAAAAGGTTAAAAAATATTCATTTTAAATAATAAATATGTGCTTCTTACTGCAGCCATCATCTCAGTTGTTCAGTCGTACCACCTCGAATCATGCAATTTTTCATTTTTTTATTAGGAGTCACAAAAGAACTGCCTGGCAACTGAATATAAACAAGATTTTTTACTTTACAACATTTGTCATTTGCATAAGTGTTCTGTCCTTCTTTGCCAATATATAAAAAATGCATGCTGTAATATTAAAGCATACATAATATATCTGATGGAAAACTGGATGAAAGGTTTGAATATGTCCTACCAGATGTAACCACACGGAAAATTACCTCATTTAAATAAGTCCTCTGTAAAATGGCGTGACAGACAGAATGTTTTACAGTGTGATTTTGTTTAAGTAATAAATCTGCCAAGATTTTTTTTCCGCATAATAAAGTCATGAAAAAATTGAGAAGAGATGTTTTCAAAGTACAATTTTTACTATCATGCCACAAACCATTTTTTAACATTTATCTTTAAGTTTTAATTTTTCTTACGACCCAAATCTCAATTAAGTTAATGTTTATTATCTGGTTCTTGCATTCTAGTCTACCTTCTGAGTGTAAGCTGTATGTGTGCCAACCTGCAAAAAATACAGGTGTACATTGTTTAATCTTTTAAGCACAGAAATGCAGTGACATTAAAGTTAAAAAAAGAATCAATATATGTAGGTATTTTTCATACTGAAGTACAGTATATGTTGTGCTATTTTTCCTGAATAAAGTTGAGTATAATGCACTGTAATAGCAGCTTATTAAAAATACACTTTCCTGGTCCCAATTTCCCTTCACCCTAAATGAACAGATTGCCAAATGGCAAATCTTGTGTGACTGATTATAAAGCACTTAAAATGCCGATAGAAAAACCTCCTTCCATTTCCTGCAGGCTTTGGCCATAAATAGCTTATATTAATTTTGAACAAACAGCCCTGTAAAATTTACAAAGGCGATTACACACAGTGCCTAAAAAAGTATTCACCTTTTATTGGTAAACAACATCATGAATCACAGTGGAATTAATTTGTATTTTTCGAAACTGATCAACAGAAGAAAATGTCAACGTCAAAATAGATATCTGCAAAGTGGTCTCAATTACATAATTGCAAACGTAAAACAGAAAGTAGTTGATCGCAAAACTATTCTCCCCCTTTCATATGACATACTTAAATTATCGCTGGAATAAAGGGTTGATTTTAGAAATCACAAATTTAGATAAAGGAAATCACCTGTCTGTAGTCAAGGGGTTTCAGGTGATTGCAGTATACTGTAAATGTACCTGTGCCTGGAAGGTCCAGCTTATGGTGAGTCAGTATCATGAGCTAACCTATACGATGAAGACAAAAAAAAAAACACACTTCAGTTGATTTAAAATCACAAGTTGGGGGACGGAGACAAGAAAATATCAAGTCACTGAATATCCCTTGAATTCCATTTAAAACCGTTATTAAGAAATAGAAAGAGTATGGCACAGATGTGAATCTGTCTGGAGCAAGCTGTCCACAAAACCCGAGTGATCCTGCAAGAAGAAGACCAGTGAGAGAGGCTACCAAGAGACCTACGAGAACTCAGAAGGAGTTACGAGCTGCAGTGGCTGAGACTGGAGAGAGACTGTGCGGACACCAACTGTTGCCTGCGTGCTTCACCAGTCACATTTGTATGGGAGAGTGGCAAAGAGAAAACACTGTTAAAAAGCCTCACTTTGCATCTTGGGTACAATTTACCAGATGGCACATGGGAGACTCGGTAATCATTTAGAAGAATCCACTATATCAAAGTAGTGTTATAGACAGTAGTATTTTGGGGATTTTAAAAACTCGACTCGATGTTATTTTGGTTAATTTAGTGAATACGATTGATGAGGTTGTTAGTTTTAATGGCCCATTTTTGTTCAAATTCAGAAATACCCATCCTCACACGGGACAGTCAAGAAATATAACCGTCCAGCATGTGCTCCCTTCAGTCTTCTCCCTGTGGGCCATGCCTTGTACGCTTCATGGGAGGCACGCAGAATTACATTAACATGTTGAAACCAACTCAAATGGCTCCTTTTGATATGGAGAAGCAATAGTTATTCCATTCCATTTTTGTTTGGGTGCCATTTAAGGGAAAAAATGAAGAAATTCAGAGGAACGATGAAGAAATTTCAAAAAAGCAATTCAATTTAAGTGAATTCGCAAGAAGTTAATTAGCAGCAAAATCAAGTCACTCATAAGAAAAGGGTTAAAATGAAAAACCTGCAGCCACTGAGGCCCTCCAGGACTGGAGTTGGCAACCCCTGTTCTAGAGAATTATATTCTGAACTTTGGTTAACAAATTGATTTAGGTGCACTATTATTTTGGCTTCCTGGTACTTGACCCTGTCCAGTCTCTAAACTTTGTGCAGAGTTTTTCCATCTTCTGGTCCTTTTCACAACTTCTCAGCTGTCTGCTTGCCAGACAGTTCAGGGTCCTAGTCAGATTCTTCAAACTGAGAATGATAATACTGTAAGCTTTCAGTTAACAATAACTAAGGTCAAAACACTCATGAACAAAAGTGCTTCATCCTTTTATTACTCCTATAAGATCTATAACAGAATTAAGGTAACCAAAGTAGCTTCTAAGGTATATAGTAAACAGATAATGAAATAATCCGTAAGGAAGTTACCCAAAGACATGGCCAGGACAGGTATGCCAGAATTTGACAAATTCAGTTTACCATTTACTTGTTTACCGTTTGTTCTTTTAAGGGTCAGTTGTTGCAGTTATACATAGGTGGTCTGCATTTGTTGCCAGGTGTGGATGTGAACACATCAGCCCGTGATTTTTACGGTTGTTATTTATGAGTGAGCTCTTCCCTGAGTGCTTGTTTTTAAAAAGATTTAAACAAAATACAAAAATCATGAAACTGATTCAGTACCTTTTACTGTTTTTTAACTAAGGATAATCGTTTCCCTGTTTCGGATCCGTGACAGTGCATAGAGTTTTAACATTAAACGTTGCCTTCTTCAAAGAAATAAACACTATGATTTTCTAGTCTTGGTTTTATGACTCTTTGCTAAATTCCTTGGCTTTGCTTGACAATTTCAATTGTGTTTTGGATTTTGACTTTGATGTCAGTATTCTCACTGTTCTTCTTTTTCAACCAAGCTTCTTTGTCATGTGTCTGCCTATTTCACTAGTCTGAATCCATCCTTTAATAATTTTACCAGCTTCTCTGTCTCAAGTTTAGGCACAGCTGAGTCTTTCACTCTTATGGAGGACCCTGCTTTCAAAGGACTAGTGCTGGGTGCTGGAGAGAAGGCAAAGATACTGGACATGATGGGCAGAGCTGAGTAATGAAACAGAAGATTACAAATCACTAAGTCCTGAATTTTGTAAATAGTAATGAGAATCCTTAGCAAAAGCTGGAACACTTTTGTGGAAAATTTGTGGCTTGCCTTCTTTCGTTAAATGACAGTGTTGTCTTGAGTGTAGTTGAATTATTACTTTAAAGACTGCCAGGAACATATTCTTCATCGTTAGCTTAGCTTGGCAAGTTTCTTTCTAAAGTATCTATCATCATGGTCAATTCAATTTAAGACATGATTTTTAATGTACTTACATGTCCGGTCAAGAGTTTGAAAGAGAACAGTGTGCTGGATTCACTTCTTTTTTCATTGTTTCTTACAGATTCAGAGTATAAATACAATTAATAAATAAATAACTGACTTAGTGTGAGCTACTTTTAGGTACACCACACTCTATTGTATTAGATTAGACTTTATTAATCCCTCTGGGAAATTACAAAAAAAAAAAAAAAATTATATATATATATATATATATATATATATATATATATATATATATATATTATATATACTGTATATTATATATATATATATATTATATATATATATATACTGCTTATTTGTTAAAGACTAAATATGGCAGTAAAGCACTTAATAAGGTTGCTATTTATTAACTTCAAAATTAACATTCATTCATTTCCCAAGCCCACTAATTTCATAGTGTGAATGTAGGGACTGGAGGCAATCCCAGCAGCATAATGTACATGGCTGGAAACTGTCCTTTTTTATCTCTCTATTTATTGTTTTAGCTTCATTTTTCCATCTCTGCATTTTTATGTTTATCGTTTTGGCAAAATTATTTCCAAATATTTTATTCTTTTGTTTGGCTATTTATAGGGCTACAGAGAGAAAGTCTTTTCCTTTTTTCTCCAACTTCTGGTGTGCCATTAATAAAATCAAAATAGAACAAAATTAATATTATGACATGTTCTATTCCATTTGTATAAATATATATATTTTTTAAAATACTGTTTCTTTACTAACTTAACTTTCTGAGAAATTCAAGTATCTTCATATTCCATGACAGGGCCATTAGATATATGCAAGCCTGATGTTTTGGCTTCTATTTACGCTTTTCCTGGCATGGCAGTCCTTTGCAGTGCATACACCCACACTTCAGTTTAGTGTTACCAAGTAGCCCCTCATTTGAGAGAGAAAACCAGTGTACCTCAAAAAAAAAACTACAAAACAGAAGGTTCAAATTATTACAGACAGTGACTGTGCTAGGGATTGGAACGTGGATTGGTGGAGCTATGAGTCAGCAGCTCTTCCTGCCTTGACACTTTGCCATCCTGTATAAGTTTAGCTATGAAATACATAGTTGCCTTACTTTCAGCTATTCCACAGTTAACAAAAATAGTTTATTTCGTATTGATTAAAAGTGTCTTCCAGTTGATGTGTATATTATTAGAAGAGTACGGTACACACACATTTTGTCAACTGTAGAATTGAACATAAAAGGAAAAAAACAAGTGAGAAGTCAATGTTTTCTTTTGCTATGTCAGCTGCCTCTTTGATTTGGGTTGTGATATTTCCACCAATCTAAACTAAAGAAAATCATTAAAAATGTAAAATATAGTTATTCCATACCCCACTTGTTTGCAGTATTGTGTACATGGTAACGCAAATTCTGGCTATCCTTAAATTTACGGTATTAACTCCAAACATTGATATTGAAATTTTAAAATATAATACGATTAAGTTTATTGGCTGCCTAGTGCTCAAACTGATTAGACATTAGTTCGTTTCATTCTTGTGACTGTGAAGCAAACGCATTCTATGTTCCAGTGCTAATTAAAATAGTAAAATACAACCACTTCAGAGTGATGAAATAAGATTAAACAATACGGTATATGCATTGCAGAACCTATGCTTACAGACATTAGTTGTTACAAGTGAAAAATATAGGTGCACCTTTACCTCAAATATTAAGTTTCTCTAAAAACAGTATGGGTTCTTTGTTTGGATAGCACTCATTCTTTTTTTTTTTTAACATCTTTTCTTTTTCTTCCAAATCCTTACTTGTCTCAGTGCTTTGAAGATTTGTCTCCCGAATGCCCACATTGAAAATATGAGTGACGGAGCTGCAAGTGTGTTAAAGCTACAGTACCGTTACTTTGTGTTCTGAGACTATTGTACTGTAGGTCCAATTAGGCTGGCTATTAAATTTTTATATGCCAAACCCCCCGTGTTGTATTATATTGTAAATGCTAACAGATTTTAAATTCTGTTACAATTCTAACTTCACCTTTTTAACCCTAGAGGCTTTGAGCTCGTTTGTTAATGGTCTAGAGCACTGATTATACTGGTATGTGTTATTAACCCCTGCGGTATTAACACATCCCACTTCCGTTACCGCAGACTTGGTTTGAATACCAAGTTGCATGAGTTAGTGCAAATGTATTTGCCCTCAAAAACATTTAAAGGGAACTAGCTGAAAATATAACCTTGCCAGAAACCTACATACATTTGTAATATTTATATTATAAATGCAACCCCAATTTTCAAAAAAAGCTAATAAAAACAAAAAGAAGTGTTTGCAAATTCAGTTCATTCTGTACTATATTGAACATGGTATATCAACACATGATGTTGTACCCTGTGAATGCAATTGCTTTTTTGTAAACTTCAATCATGTTAAATCTGATGACTATAAAATGCTCCAAAAAGAGTTGGGACATTCAAGTGTTTACCATTGTGTGACATCGCCATTTCTTTTAGTAACACTTAATTGTTTTTGGGTACTGAAGATACAAGTTGGTTAAGTTTAGCAAGCAAAATTTCCTTCCTTCAGCTGCACAGTTGTACTGGGCATTTTTGCCACCTTCTCATTCAGAGACAAGTCAGGACTGCAGGCTGGTCAATCTCATGCACTTGTAATCAGGGCCGAATTTCGTTTGGTGTTGACCTGTTGCAAATGCAGGGATTTCCCTGGAAAAGATGGTGTCTGGATGGTAGTATATGTTTCTGCAAAATTTGTACATATATTTCTGTATTAGTGGTGCCCTCACAAATGTGCAAATTGCCCATTCCATGACAGATGTTCACTTGTTGACCTGCTTGGATGGTCCTTTTCCTCTTTGGCCCAGAGAAGATAATGACTTTTTTTCCCCAAAAACTATTTGAAATGTTGAGTCATTTAACTACAAAACATGATTCAGTTGTGCTGCTTCCCATCTCTAAGACCAAGCCCAGAGAAGGCTCTTTTCGACAATGTTGATGTTTGGCTTCTGCTTGGCATAGTAAAGCCTTCACTTGCATCTGTAGATGCAGCAGTGAATGTTGTTGACTGACAAAGGTTTGCCAGCAAAGGTAGCATCTCCAAGCCCATGTTATGATAACTATTACAGATGCATGGCATTTTTTTTATGACAGCAACATCTGAGGGATTAGAGATCACATGCAGTCAGAAGTGGTTTTTGGACTTGTCCTTTACACACCAAGATATGGCTGGATTCCTTAAATCTTTTAATTGTACTGTGCTCTATACAGACTGAAACACCAAAAATCCTACTGATTTATCTAGGAATGAGTTTCGACCCATCCTTGCTCTTGAAGGACAAGGCCTTTAGTGGAGGCTCCTTAAATACAATAACACGATTGCCACACCTGTTTAACATCACGTGTTTCACATCACCTTATTATTTCAACTGCCACATCATTATTAGTCCTTAACTGTCACTGTTACAACCTTTTTGGAATGTGTTGCAGGTATCAAATTCAGAGTTAGCTTACATCTTCAAAAAACATTGCAATTGATTAGGTAAAAATGAAATACATTGTCTTTATACTGTTTTTGTTTGAGTACAAGTCAAAGTAAATTTGTAAATATCACTTTTTATTTTACATTTTTCTTACCATCCCATTACATTATATACTCTAGCCTTTGACACCAAAAATTGCATCATTAATACAATAATTTTTAATTATGCTTTAATTTATTTATGTTGATTATATTTTTCAGTAGAAAGTGTTAAGAATTGCATCATTTTAAGATTTTTTGTTGAGACAATTCTCAACCCAAAAGACAATTTGGTGGCATAGTCTTCAGCCCTACTGTCTTTCAGTTCTAGAAAACCCTGGGCCAGTCACCATTTGTATGTAGTTTGCATGTTCTCCTTGTTTTAACATAGGATTTCATAGGACATTTCAGGTTCTTCACAATGTGCTGTGGAGGTATAAGTGTGTTTCTGATACAGTATTTTCTTGTCAGGACTAGGACTCTTGTACAGCTGGACTGAATTTCTCTTGATGTTTCTGGACTTGGTGTTTGCCTTGTTAAGTAGGGGAAACGAGATATATAAATAAAATGTATTATTCTCATCTACTCATTTCAGTAGTCATTGTGTTTGTTTGGTTGGAAAGATAATGAGTTGGTGAAGGTTTTCACTGTAATTCTGGTAAGAAGACCAAAGGACTAGAAATTTTGATTCACAGGACAACCTCTTTTGTAGTTTTTAAGATAATATTGGACCCTGGGGGTTGTTATATGATGGTGATGGAAAACTATACCAATCTATACAAATACAAATTAACTGTAGCTAACATATTTCTGCTCAGGATTTTAATGTGAAAATGTAATAGTTAGACATTTTTGTGGTAATTCCCAATTTGAGCTTTCATAAACTTATAAGGGCAGAAGTTTTTCATTTTGTACAAAATCTCAGTTTAGATTTTGTGACAAACATGCAACTACAAACTTAAAAATCATCTTGCTAATTTGATGTTTTATCAAGGGTCACAGTCTCTCAGATACATCGAGTTTCCTCAATTCTTATTTTTATTTTTTATTATATTTTATTAATTCCCAATGTAAAAATTGTCTTGTTGCATGACCTTTGGGGGTCAGAGTGCAGGGTCAGCCATGCAATTTTCAGGTTTAAGACAATATCACTTTTTTCTTATCACAGTTACTTATGAGCTGAGCTTTTGAAATGAGCTTTTATCTAAACTAAAAAGAGTGATGCTAGTATTCTGTCTGGCCATGTTTCTCTTATACTGAAACTCGAATCAATATGCTTCATTAATACTGCTGATACTAGCAGATGAAGATTTTATTACATTTATGTCTACACAAATTGATGTTTTTGCAGAATTCTGTTTATCTCCAAAGCTACTATGCAGGAACACTTTGGTAATGTTTAGAAATAACATGTTGCTGTGATAATGTGACACAAAACTAACTAAAAGGGTGAGCAGACTTTAAAGTATCACAAGCCTGACCAAGAACTCGCTAGGTCTAAGCCCCAAAAACAGGCCTCGTGCCAGGCAACCGACCCCTAATACAATAAGTCTTACATGTTAAAATTAGGGCTGCTCTTCAATTAAAAAATTGAATCACAATTAATTACATGGATAAAATTTTTAGAAGAAATTAACTGTATATTATTCAAAATTTTACATATTTCGTTCAAGCATATTAATATTTTTCTATAAAGCATAAATAACATGGTGATTCATTTCTCATTGAAAACAGTTATAGCAAGCACTTGCCTATGCATGGTAAATTACTCCAGTTATTGAACAGTTTTGTGTAACAGAAACAACTGAATAAATAGTGAAACACTAATCAGTCAACAGCACAAAGTTTTTTTTTTATTTAATTTTGAGCCATACTGCAAAACAAATAGTATTTCTCATTGCATGTTTTTTTATTAATTACAGTATTTTTATATATAGACCTATTTTGTATTTTGGCCTTTTGTATTTCTTGGCTTTTTTATCATTTTTGCATTTTTGACCTTTAGATTTCATGGACTTTTCCTCATTACTTATTGCTATTTAGGCCTTAATTATACTTAGCTTTAACATTATTGATTTTTTGACCAATTTATAATAGCCTTTAATTGATCAAGTAAATACTAAATATTACAAGATCTTAACCCTTTATTTTTTGAGCTCACAGTTCACATTCCAGTCTTATACCTTAAAGTATAACTTACTGCATATAATTGTATCAAAACTGATTTCCTTAGACTTATGTTTCTTTTCAAAGACTGTTTATTATTTGGAAAGTGCGTCATACCTGCAGGGACTTTCCATAGTTGCTCCATTTTTTCATTCCACATACCAAAGATGTTTGTTAGCTTAGTTGGCAATTCTTAGTTGGCCCCATATGAGATGAGTTGATTTTGTGCAAGTGTACCGTGTGATAAACTGTGCGTTCAAAATCATGTGAATCTTGGCAATTCTACTTCTGAATTGCACATTCATAATTCTGATTCTGCCCATCGTCTTACTGTAATAATTCAGCATTCAAATATCATTCAAAGGAAAGATATACATTACGTAATAAATTGGCCAGGGAAATTCCACATACTATAGAATTAAAGCTAGCAAATTAAGAAAAGTGTTCACTGTGTTCCATCCACTAGTTATACTGTATCACATAGCAGGGATTTATCACAGTGCAGTAAAAGTAAATGAGGAATATGAAATCACTTTTAAACAAGTTGTATGAACTGTTACATCTCATGGTGAGTCATGGCTTGTTCACGTACTGTGGCATTTTGGGTATGGTGGAAAACCAGCATAAACTTCTTATTTCAGATGCTATTTTAATGCTGGTTAGGTTTCGTCTGAATGGAAAGCGGGACTGGACATCTGTGTGAATAAGCAAGGATGAAAAGGAAAGCACATAATAATTAGAATTAAAATATACAATCCATTAATTGAAACTTACTGAATTTGTTCACGTTATGTCCTAGGAAGATGGGTTACATCATCCTTGCTTATGTTTATTAATCTTAGTAAGAGAAATGATTCACTGTTACCTACACCCTAATTATGATCATTCTGAACCTAGAATCCTGGTGACTTTAACCAGGGGAACATTGGAAGGAACAAACCTTTATCAGCATGTTCAATTTCTGGACACAACAAGCTTGACCTGCTCTATCCAACTGTTATCGTCTTTAAATGTAAACATGTGATACAACTGGGCAGTTTAGACTACATCTTACTCTATTCTACAGGGTTGATATCAAATGGCAACAGCTCTCTTTTTATTCAAGGTAGAAGTTCTTTTGTGTGTTTGGAGGGCTGTGGTTTGTTATAATACTTGTATCTTGTTGAAGCTTATGCAGAGTTTTAAATGCAGTATATATACATATTTACAGTGTATATATATATATATATATATATATATATATATAAATATATATATATATACTGTATATATATATATTTATATATGTACAGTATATATATACAGTATATACTAAAGGATAAATTATAAAGATAATTAAGACATCAGACTAGTATCACTAATGATATTGTAAGCTAAATTGGTTTTAAATTATGCCTTTGTAATTGTATCAGCATACTTGCAAAAGAAGACCTAAGATATCACTACATCGTTGCACATTCTTATTAGATTAGATTAGATATACTTTATGAATCCCGTAGGGGAAATTCAAATGCATAGTGAAGCAAAACAAAAAGCATAAAGACCAAAAATACTGTAACAGTGTTTCAAAGTGCAATATACAACAACAGACAATAAATATCATGATAAAAAAGTAATTGAAGATTATTCTGTTTTTCTATGGCTTCTGGCTGGACTCAAGGAAGGGATGTTGGGAGAAAGCATCGAAGTGCCTAATGGCAGTAGACAGAAAAGATCACCAGAGATGCTCCTTGTTACACCATGGAGGTATAAGCCTGTGGCTAAAAGTATTCCAAAAAAGCACCCTTGCAAGGGATGAGCAAGGTAGTTCATGATGGCATCTAATTTTCCCATATTTTCTTTTTCACAAGAGCATCCAGTGTGTCAAGAGTCATTCCTATGATGAATCTGCCTTTACTGATAAGTTTGTTCACTGAACTCAGGTTGCTTCCCCAGGAGACCAGCACATAGAATAACACACTGGCTAAAGTGGACTGGTAGAACATTTCCAGTAGTTTGATCAACACATCAAAAGGCCGGAGTCTGGCCAGGAAGTACAGTCTACTCTGGCCCTTCTTATACAGAGCCATTTTTTGTCAGACCAGTCCAATTTGCTGTTCATATGGACCCCCAAGTACTTATAGCTCTGCACCACCATCACCACTTTCTCACTCTGGTCTCAGTAGCTAATTAACACTTTGGAATTGCCCTATCAACTCTGTTCTCTTGTTCATGGTGATCTACAGGTGGTTCTTCTTGTACCACAAGACAAAGTCCTCTACCAGCCTTCTGCACTCCAACTCATCTTCATTATCAATATAACCTATGATGATAGAGGAGTCATCTGAGACCCTCTGCAGATGTCAAGAGCATTTTATTATACTGGACATTCGTTATTGTAGAGGGTAAAAAGGAAGAGAGACAGGATGGTTCCCTGAAATTCCCCAGTGTTACACACCACCATTTCTGAAACACATCTTTTACGCCTCCTCACAAAGTGTGCTTGGTAAATTGGTGATGTGAAAGGAAACTATAGTACCAAGTGCTATATAGATAACACTCAATATAAAAAGGGAAAACCTCCAAAAAACCTTTTGAAGTCTTCTGATTATGAATTTTTACTTTTTTAAGTTTGAAATAAAGATACAGATGTCTGATATAACCCTAAGAGATATTAATGACTGTTTGAGGGGTATAAGATAGGGCCTGTATCTCTGTATTATACCATAAGAGCTATGTATTCACATGTGATTTTGTGAAGAATTTGCTGAGGTATTATATCATGTGTTCCCAAAATAAAATGATCGCATACATTTTACTCAGTAGCTGGGTTATAATGTTTTGTCCATTAATGCATATGGCAAGTTGTAAATACACAAAAACAGGAGCCTGTCAAGGCTTGCCATACTCTAAAACGGCCGTATTTTGATTTACTGCACAGCTGTCTCACACCAGTAGCACATTACAGGACTTAGTGACAGCCCTGAAAAATTACACTTACTGTAGGTTTCATAAAAAGTTAAGTTAAAGCTTGATTCTGAACATGCAATAAAACATGTAATTACACCTAATTTTACAAAGTGTTTTACCTCGTAATGTGTGCTTTAAAACTTTTATATATTGCAACATGTCACAAAAGTCTTAGAAAGCAATGAGTTAGCTATTTCACAACTGCAGAATATTGTTTTATTAGTCTTAAGAATATACATAAAAACATAGCAGAGATTGAAATGACATGTCATGAATAGATACATCCATTTCAAGAATGTGTTATTTTTCTGCCACACTCCGCGCTGTCCGTGTAATGCAGCCGCACAGAGTTTAAACAACTCAGCACATACACATAAAAATGACAAGGGTGAGCTTTCTTGAAGGCTTTTACTGGATGTACCTCGTTGTAAACTGAAATATTATACAAAAGAAACATACAAGTATTTACAAGTGTAGAACCAAAGACAATAAATAATGATTTTCAAAGCAATACATAGCAGACAGTATACATTAAATAATAAAACTTTAAAAGACACTTACAAGGCGAGTGATTTCCACGTTCGTATCAAGACAAAAAGTAGCATGTAGACAGAGGTCCAAATTGCTGCGTACCACAACTGACCAGACCCAGGGGTTTATATATCTCAGAGATACGTTTTGGATGTGCCTGGAACAAGATATAAAGGGGTGCCTACGTGAAACACATGGGGTGTATTGTATTTAAATGTTTATTATGGGACCTACATGCTTTACGTGACCTTCATAGACATTTATAACACCACTGTGAGTGTGGGATGTGACTGACAGGTGTGGTAATAAATGACAAGACAAAGGGGAAGCACAGTTCAACAAATAACAGTAACAGCTAACAGCATATGTGGCAGAACAGTTATGGAAAGCAACATTGTTTTGCAGGGTATGAATCAGTTCTGGTTAGGGTACATTGCAGAGCTCTAACCATACACGGAAAGTGCATAGTCACCAGTCAACTGAGGTTGTGTACCTAAGTGACAAGTGACATAGTGGATGTCCCTAAAGAAAGCCTATGTGGACTTGCAGAAAACTGAAAACTCTGCTCTGACAATAAGTGAGCCAGGGTTTGAAGCCACCTTCCTAAAATTGTGTGCCAAACTACTCTGCCACTATTGTAGGTATTATGCTACAGCCAGGATTTATGATTTATTTTCCCTTTAATTGTTATTTTTGAATTATTTTTCATGCCTTTCGGTAATTTATATCTGTTTATTATTTAGTGTTTGTGTATTGTGTACTTAATAAGTGTATTGAATTTCCTTGTGGGTGGAACCCCAAGAGGCAGGACCACCCTGACATCACTGCTGAAGGACTGTTTTTAGCCTCCATATTAACGCTCCTTTAGCACAGCGCTTGTCAATCACTGGATCACGACCCACTTTTCCTTCCGAGTGCTGAGAGTAGGTTGCAAGTTGCTATTGTTTATAATGGAAGTCTGTTGCTCCAACAATAGCGCTCAGTCTCTTCCCCCACTTGGTAGGTTGCAAAGACACTTTCATGCAAAAAAGCTGGTTGTGACATCAGAAAGGGTAGGAAATACTGCTTTAGTGGTTTATTGACATTTGAAGAGTGTGAGTTTTGTGAGTAATGTTTCCTTGGTTTCTTGACTTATTTGTTTCTGTATTTGATCTTCGATTATTAGATATTATATTGGGACTTTGCTCTGAGCTGCCTTTTTAGATAAACTCCTCTGAATCCTTTCTTCTGCCATGTTTTTATATCGCTGCTCCACAACACTCGGTAACAGAAACTAACTTGAAAAACTTACTCCAAAAGCCATACTATGTGTAGCTGTTGTAATTCAAAGTCAGGACCATAGTGAAAAAGGTGTGAGGACTTCAAATAAGCCAACCAGAGCAGGCCACAATCTAAACTGGCCTGTCCAAAATAGTATCATCCTAAACTAGTTAGTACCCCAATTTCACGTTTTACCTTGTTTTGATTAACTTTTTATGAATTTTTATGGGGTTTTCCTTAAGTTAAAATAATTCTTTACATATATTCTGCGGTTTTCTTACCCAGTGAATCAATTTATGAGGTTCATTTTTTTTTGTGTTTGGAGGCTTTATATAATAGTAGTTAATTTAATAATGTTATTTTCAATGCCACCTTATTTGGACTTCTGGGCGTGATCCCGAGTGTTGGTATAAAAGTTGCTTCTTGGAAGCCCCAAAGTATCTAAGATTGGATAAACTTACTGGCCATTATGTGTAATTTTGGCATTTAATCCCTACTGAAATAAGACTCACAATTTTAGTTTTGCATTACTGGTTTTAACTTGAATTCTGGTTTTAGAAATTTATTTGCCCCAGTGGGAAATTTGGCTTTTTATAGAAGCTCTTTAAATAAATAAACATATCTAAACAGATGCACTATAGTCTGAACACACACACCAGAGTGACAAAAGAGCAAAAAAAAACTAAAGAGAGAGAAAAACTTCTGACTTGGCTGTCCCAGTTCCCATGAGACATTTATGCAGATTTATTGCTGTTGGTATAAAGGAGCCCCAGAAGAATTTCTTAATACACTTCTGCTGAATGATTTTTTGGCTGATAGTCCTCAGTGTTAGTGTGTCAGATAGAGGATGTGCAGCATTATTCATAATGGCACTCAGTTTTGTTTTAATTCTCTCCTTTGCTACATCCAGGGGGTCTATGTGTCCTATAACTGAGGTTGCCCTTTTAATTAGCTTGTTAATTTGGTGGGCCTCAGTTGAAGTGATGTTACCAGCCCCAGCACACCACAGCATAAAAAACTGCGCTGGTAATCAATGTATTGTAGAAGATGTGAAGGATGTCACTACTCATATTTAATGTACACAGTCTCCTAAGGGAGAAGCACATGTTTTTTCCTTTCCTTCATAGTTCCTCTGTGTTGGGAGACCAGTCCAACCTGTATTTAATATGGACCCCAAGTACTTGTAGGAGAGCACCACCCTCTACACCCACTCCCTGAATATTGACAGGACATGGAGGCTGTTTGGTGTGATGAAACTCAATAACCAGTTCCTTGGTTTTGCTGATGTTTTGACCTCAGCTTTGTTTTCTGACCATACTGTTTTCCTGGTCCCGTCGTTCAAATGTCCTACTCATTCCATGGAGAAAGTACTCAGCCTAAGCAGGCCTCAAAAATTTTAAATTGACTTTTATACTTCAAAATATAATAAGTCCCAAAATATCAGAAATATCTCAAAAGAGGAAGAAACCATGAAAAAGATAGCTTGTAGAGAGAAACCAAAACAACAAAGTGTTTTAAATGAATAAATGTATTTTTAAAAAAATAGAAACAACAGCAAAAATGTTCACAAGAGCAAAAAGCAATTGCCTTGAAAGGCAATCCACAGACAACAAATCTGAAATCACAATCCAAAAGCAGAATTCAAGAACCAGAGAAGAAAAATTATCAAGGAACCAGAAAATCAAATGAGAAGAAATTCATACATATTAAACTTTGATGCACCTCTCCCGAAATCATTTTCTCTAGGACTTAAATACAGTAACCAGAAGAAGGTCTCAAGAGTGGTGATGTCAGGGTGACCCTGTCTTTGGGGTACCACCCACAGAGCATTAGGACCATAGGAGAACAACACAGTACACACAGACAATAAATAAACAGAAAAATATTACCTTAAATGCATAATTACAATAAACATAATAAAAAATAACAACGTGAAATACACAAAGAAGGCACAAAACAGTAAAATACACTTGAGCAAGAGAATATACTCTAGCTGAAACAAACATTAGTAGTAGTATCCAATCTATATATATAAAAGCCAAATACCACTGACTCACTCATCACAAAATCTCCTGAACCATGAGGACTTGGGACTTGAAATTTGGAATGTAGGTTATCCTTGGCCCATAGGTGCTCGCAGCCTCTGTTCGAGTTAGTCTACGTCTCGTCACGTGTTGGAGTGCCCCTTGCCTCCGCTTAGCTAGCGAGACCTGTTTGTTCAACAGACATTATCATCTACAGATTGTTCAGGAGTAACGCTTTACGTTTTTGAGAGAGAGATCAGAGCTCCATGTGTTTTAGAGAGTAGTGCCAATGTCTATTGATTTTTAAAGCTTGTCCTGTTTCATTACTATGTGGGTGCAGCCACGGGGTACAGATAGTATAAAATAAAATTTTAATAACTGGCTCTTTAATAATAACTCCAGATTTTTTTGCATCAGCTTTTCATAGGATGATGACAAACATAATGAAAACAAACTGCCTGGCAGGTAAAAGTGAACTGTTAGCAAAAAACCAAGAACAAAGTGCAAACAAGATGTAGCATTACAAAACAAGATTGCACTTAGCTTTAATACTGAAATCTGCAGTTACCAAAGCAATTAAAATGCAATCCCACCACAAGCCCACCATTTACGTATTCAACACAATCTACAGTTTTGTAGCACAATGTTCTGAACACTTGCAATTTACTCTAGACTGTCAAAAACCTTATAGGAAAGCAAATGTACTTACCACTCTAATTTTCTATGAAACTGTTTACTTCAATAGGCTTGTGTCAATGACAACTAAAAGCAAGTATCCCGTTCTCATACCCCACTGAATTCTGAGCTTGCAGCCATACCTTCATTTCAACCACTTCCTCAGCAACCTTGCTCTCACTGAGAAATCATTTCCAATGAATGGCATATCTTAGGTGGAACAATTTTTTCCCAAACACATTTTTTTTCCTACAGCCTGAAAATGTTCGTTGCTGATCCCTCATCTGTCATAAGAAATTCTGTGAACAGCCTGTTGTTTGAAACACATATCATTTTCAGGACTAAGTTCACCTGCATTGGGAAACAGGTTGTTCTGCTGTATTTCTGATTAACAACAGAACATGTTGTAGAATGTTGTCACCGATTCTGTTCATAACTTTTATGGACAGAATTTCTAGGCGCAGCCAGGGTGTTGAGGGGGTCCGGTTTGGTGGACTCAGGATTGGGTAACTGCTTTTTGCAGATGATGTTGTCCTGTTTGCTTCATCAGGCCGTGATCTTCAGCTCTCTCTGGATCGGTTCGCAGCTGAGTGTGAAGCGGCTGGGATGGGAATCAGCACCTCCAAATCCGAGACCATGGTCCTCAGCTGGAAAAGGGTGGAGTGCCCTCTCAGGGTTGGGAGCGAGATCCTGCCTCAAGTGGAGGAGTTCAAGTATCTTGGAGTCTTGTTCACGAGTGAGGGAAGAATGGAACGTGAGATCGACAGGCAGATCGGTGCGGCGTCCGCAGTGATGCGGGCTCTGCATCGGTCTGTCGTGGTGAAAAACGAGCTGAGCCGTAAGGCAAAGCTCTCAATTTACCGGTCGATCTATGTTCCTACCTTCACCTATGGTCATGAGCTATGGGTAGTGACCGAAAGAACGAGATCGCGAATACAAGCGGCTGAAATGAGTTTCCTCAGCAGGGTGTCTGGGCTCTCCCTTAAAGATAGGGTGAGAAGCTCAGTCATCCGGGAGGGGCTCAGAGTAGAGCCGCTGCTCCTCCGCATCGAGAGGAGTCAGATGAGGTGGCTCGGGCATCTGATCAGGATGCCTCCTGGATGCCTCCCTGGTGAGGTGTTCCGGGCACGTCCAACCGGGAGGAGGCCCCGGGGAAGACCCAGGACACGCTGGAGGGACTATGTCTCCCGGCTGGCCTGGGAACGCCTCGGGATTCTCCCGGAAGAGCTAGAAGAAGTGGCCAGGGAGAGGGAAGTCTGGGCATCTCTGCTCAAGCTGCTGCCCCCGCGACCCAACCTCGGATAAGCGGAAGAGGATGGATGGATGGATGGATGGATGTTGTAGAATCTGCGATGGACTGGCACCTTCTCCAGGTGTTGTTCCTGCCTTGTGGCCAATGACAATCTCCATCTGTCCTACCGCCCTGCCTTGAATAAGCAGGTTAAGAAAATGGATGGATGGCAGAATATGGTGCAGGGCTTTTTCTGTTAAGATGGATTGAAGTACATAAAGTGTTTGAAAGTTTTTGGGCATCCCATATATTTGCACTGTTGACTTTGTTTTGTAAGGCATTAAGTTTAAATTGCTAGCTCTATAGAGATTTCTTAATGACAAAAATATTTCCGGTTTCCAAAAAAACATAATCGTTTATATTTTCATAGGGATGGATGGCTCCTGCTTTGTTCACAATGCTGGTAGAACAGGCTGTGGCTGCAGGCTACAGGTGATCTTCTTTATCTCAGCCGGTTTGGCTGATTGTGCTTCCACTCCACTGTATAGCTCTAAGCATGATGGCTGGATTCCAAGCCAAGTTGGGAAATGACTCATGGTGGACATTAAAATCAAGTCCTATCTCACTTACAGTATCCATTTTAGAACAGGTTCATGTTGTAACATTTAGGAAGCAAAATGGCATGAGCAATAAGCTCTGACAGTTCCATAACGCCTTAGTCTAGTATCTGTTTAATTTAACCAAGAAGAGCCATCTGGCAGTTGTTAGCACAACTTCAGAGAAAAAAATCTGTAAAGTTATGGAGGGTAGGAAGTACATTTTGTGGCATGACATGTTACATCACTCACACCTCACTGTTGCAGTGGAAAACATACGATTAACTGCAGACATCATTCTTACCATCCGTACAGTATGTTTCTGTCATCAATGAAGGTATACAAAAATCATCTTTTAATAAATTTTATTTTTTTTATACTACACAGAAGAAACATATAGTCTGGACCCTTATTTGTGTCCTATCATACTGTAACCCGGAATGTCAGGGTACTCAACAAACATTTCAATTCATTAAAGTAGTTCAGTTTTGTAATAAATTACAGTCTATAATTCTCTGCAGATAATAGAATTATCAGATAATCATTACTTAAATTATATTATAAATAGAAAGGAAGTGGCTCTGGATGTTTCAAATTTATAAAAGGTAGAAAAAGCAAAGTATGGTGCATAATTCTAGTGACCTAGGTACAAATCTTGACTTGAGCCTGTAAAACGTTCAGATTATTACATATGAATTGTATTATAGTAAGTACTGCTCACAGGTATTTTTTTTCTCACACCATTCTTCCTTATAGAGAACATTGCCGTTGGCTGGCTGGCACTTTTCACTAATCGGCTATGCACTATAAGTCTTTGTAGACTAATGAGCATGACAGTTGCAAACTGCCTTGCCTAGACAGAACATGTTTGTGAACATGGTAACACAGAAATGAATTGGTTTCCAAACAATTCTTTTCTGTGTGACCATGTTCAAAAATAGTCCAGAACATGGATCACTGCTATGGCACTGACGAAACAAGAACCACTGCAGAAATAATAACATGACGGTCAGGTTTGTGAAACTCATTTAAAGGGGAAAGAACCTGATAAATTTAAAAACACACTTATGATTTCATAAAGATGTCAGTAAAGAGTTTAAGGGCCATGGCATGCTTGAAAAACACATATCTACCAAAGCAGGCAAAATGACAGGCCATGTTAGTCGTTATTTCTACAGAAACTGCAGTCTGATCACCTACATTGATCAAAAACAAAAATACAAGATAAAATGTGCTGGCACAACTATTTATGTAATATATAACAGGTTATGCAAATAACATGCAATTTGCCTTCATACTGTAAATTTCTTGATCCGATGGTTAAAATGCCTGCTGATGTCAAAGTAAACAGACTGCTCTATGGCTTATTTTTATTTTCATTATTTTTGCCCTTGTCTGTTTTTTCTGATGTATTATGTTTATGTACTTTAAATAATTATGTAAATGTTGTTAATATTCTTGTGTTTAAAATTTAGTTTTTGTGTATTTTGTTGTTGTTGTCCTATATTCCTTGTGTTTTGTGGGTGGCCCTCAGTGTATATATTTGAGACTAAGACTTAGACTTAGACTCAGACTCAGTATTTCCCCAGACTGCCCTCACTGTATATATTTGAGACCAAGGAGTACCTTTGATGGGTCACTGATGTTCAGAGAGTGCAATATTATTATTGTAAGTATTGATTTTCCTGTTTTTGGATGTTTGTCTGACAAAGGCTACATATTAATAATACAAAAGGGGAAAGTAGAGTAATATATTACTCTACCAATGCAAAACATGAATGTTAAGACAAGAGTTTTGAACTGCATTTTGCAGCAACAGAAAGCTAACTGGGGAGACTGAAGGAGAGGGATACAGTAGATAGATAGTAGAATGACTATAAAGGAAGAAAATTCAAAAGAAAGAATTATTCTGATTTGGCTGTCACAGACACAGTGAGGCATTATACAGATATATTTCTGTTGGTATAAATGAGCTCCAGTAATGTTTCTTAACACACTTCTGCTGAATCGTTTGTTGTCTGAAAGTACTCGGTGTTAGTGTGTCAGAGAGAGGATGTGCAGCCTTGTTCATAATAGCACTCAGTTTTGTTTTAATTCTCTCCTTTGCTACTACTCTCCTTTGCAGGGGTTCCAGAGTGTGTCCTATAGCTGAGCTTCCCCTTTTAATTACATTGTTGATTAGGTTGAAGTGATGTTATCAGACCAGCCTACCACAGCATAGAAAATCGTAATACATCACAGAGTTACAGAAGATATGAAGGATGTCACTTCTCACATTAAAGGAACACTGTCTCCTAAGTAAAGAGCCTGCTGTGCCCTCTCTAATATAGTTCCTCTGTGGTCGGAGTCCAAGTCTAACCTGTCATTAATTTGGACCCCCTAGTACTTATAGGAGTAGACCACCTCTACATCCTTGAATAGTAACCAGACATAGAGTAGTAGGAGTGAATAGAGGAACAGCCAAACAGTTGCATTCTGGAGGAGTTCAAGAATTTTGATTGAACCTGAAGGAAGTCCCACCAGGAGAGAGTTCCAGTAGTCCAGGAAGAAGAACCAGAGGGCAAGTACAAGATACATGAGTTTGAAAGGTTACGTTTAAGGTGGTGATCTTTCACTCATGAAGAAATGACAGAGAGACAACAGAAGATGTGAGCTTAAACCTTTAGACGTTAACAAAGAAATGAGAGGAAGCTGTGTGCATCATCAACACAGAGGTGGTAGGAGAAGCATGGAGACGAAATGAAATTGTGTGAATAATGAATATACAGAGAAAAGGGAAATGGACCCAAAGGAGAAATAGAAGAGAAGCATACCTATAGAAAGTTTCTGTGAAGAAGACAACCTTCCAGGAGACACAAAAGGATTGGTCCAGTAGACAGTACTTGAAGCTATCCAAATCAGAATTTCTAATTCCAAGATTTTTGAGGGAAGAGATAAGCAGAGAGTGATTAACAGTATCAAAGGCTGATGAAAAGTCAAGGAGGATAAGGGCAGAATAGAAAGGAGCAGCTCCAATAGATCTAAGAGCATTAGTGACTAAAAGCAGTGCATTCTCAGTAGAGTGACGCTTGTAGAATCCAGATTGAAGTGGATCTAGTAGATTATTGTCAGAGAGAAATGAAGAAAGTTGTTCATGGACTATGGGTTCTAGGGTCTTGGACTGGAGTGGCAGAAGGAAGATAAGGTGGTAGTTTTCAATAGCAGATGGGTTGAGAGGGAGTTTCTTTAGAATAGGGATTACATGAGAATTCTTTAAAAGATTAACATTTCTCTCCCCTTTAGTTGTGAAAAAAGATGGAAGTAAGCTGAAAACTGAAACTCATCATGATACATGCTCTGAGCTTACCATTATGCCTGTTTACAACTCAGACAAAAGCAAAATATATTTTTGAAAGTGTACGTTTGAAATTTCAGTAATAAAATATATCAAGAGCTATGCAGTATATCCCACTCATGAAACTTTCTATATTTGTATGGTAAAATTACAATCATGAATGACATGAAATAGCAGTTTTTCTTTCATTTCTAAATAACGCTGTAAATTGTTCTTCAGACTGTGAACATGTTATTGTTTACTAACTTTCCTGTTCCTAAGGCAGTGTGTAAATCCTGATTCATTGTGCAATCTAAAATTACACTATGATAAAATGATAGCAGCTGTGATCTGTGTTTTACCCTTAGATAATTTGACTGTTGAATGTTCCCTTTGAACTTGTTAAGGATTATATTTAATATAACTGTGCATCTTTACAAATAAACATTCAGAACAACTACTTGAATATTATCATAATGAGACTTTATCTGGACCACTAAGGTATGGTATTGCTCATTTGAATAAGTCCTTCAATGTGTTGAAGGGACCTTTTCACTTCTTCATTTTAGTTAATGCCCCAGAATGTCACATTTCATAAATGAGAGCAGATGTTACAAGCCCCAGAATCAAGTCATGATCTGGGTATAATTTCTATGGAGTCTGTATGTTCTCTTTATGTCTTTATTGAATTTTCTCCAAGTAATGTAGTTGCCTTTCACGACTCAAAGACATGCATGCTAGGTTGACTGGCAACTCCAAGTTGGCCAATTGTAAATAAAGGTGAGTGAGTGTAATCTATAATAAACTACTATCCCATCCAGGCATGGCCCCTGCCAGAAGGGACTGTTGCTCCAAGTAAGGGTATGCTGACTTGCGTAATCAAATTATTGCCAACCAAACTATATTCATGTCCTCGACCCATGAAATTGATCCACAATGTCTCCAATGGAGCCTTAGCAATTTGAAGGATTTCTCAAAGTCCTAAGAAGTGTCTTGAAAACAAAAAATTATGATTCTGAGAAAGCTGTGCAGATATATGGCAATACCTTTGGCACTATATGGAAATATGAATGTGGACAACCCTCCAAATCATTGAGTGCAGGTGTTTCAGCTGCACCCGTTTTTGACAGATACATAAAATCAAACACCTTGGTATGCAGTCTCCATTGATGAACATTGGCAGTAGAACGGATCATACACAAAAGCTGTGACTTTAAATGTGGCACCATAATAGGATGCCTTCTTTGCCGCAAGTCAGAACATGAAACGTCTACCCTGCTAGATCTGTTTTGCTAATGTTGTGACGTGGAAGCACCTAGGAGCATCAACAGCTCGGCCACAAAGTGGTAGACCATGCAAACTCAGAGTGGGATGCAGAGTGCTGAAATACAAGGTGTGTAAAAACTGTCTATCGTCTGTGGTATCACTTGCAACAGAGTACCAAACTGCCTCAGGAACAAATATTAGCCTAGGAACTGTACATTGAGTGCTTCATGAAATGGGTGTCCATGGCCAAGCAGCTGAAAATAAGCCTAAGATCACTATGTGCAATGCCAAGTGTCAGCTAGAGTCAGATAAAGCAAGCTGCCATCTGGAGCAGTGAAAACATATTCTCTGGAGTGATGAGTTGCACTTCACTACCTTGCAGTCTGATGGACAAACCTGGTTTGGAGGCTGTCAAGACAGCACTACCTTTCAGACTGGATAGTGCCTACTGTAAAGTGTAGTAGAGGTAAGATAATGATCTGGGGCTGTTTTTCAGTGTTTATGCTAGGCCCTTAGTTTCCAATGAAGGGCATTGTCACTGCTACAGCATATAGAAATTTTAGACAATTGTGTTCTTCCAACTTTGTGACAAATATTTAGAGAAGGCCCTTTTCTGTTCCATCATGACTATGCTCACATGGACAAGGCCAGGTCCATAAAGACATAGAGGGACATCAAGGGGCCTGCACAGAGCCCTGAGCTCAACACCTTTGGGATGACCTGGAACACCAACTGGTCTATAAATATGGCAGAAACAGGAAGAAGTGGGATTAGGGAGGCTGGAACAGGAAGTGATGTCATCTGTAATTGGGTTTTAGGTACCAGAGGTGATGTCATCAGAGGGTACAGAAAGTGACGTCATCAGTTGGGTGGGCCAGAGATGATATTATTGAGAGGCCCGGTCTTCAGCTGGTCTGCAGAGGGAAAAGAGGAGAAAGGATCAGATGACAGTGCCAACCCCTGGTCCAACTGAGAAACAACACTATTTGAGCCCATACTGTAAATTGTCTTCCATGCATATATGTATGACAGTGTATAAATGGCATTTCAAAATATCCCCAGGCTATTTGTTTATAGCATAAGTTTGGCAGTCCTTCTGCTATAATTTAACCAGTGTCCTCTAGGATGTTTTGTTCTCTCAACAAGTTGAGCAGAGCAGAGGTAAATGGCTGATTTGCAAGCAGGATGACACTTTAAATGGCAGGTGCGTAACCCAGTGAGATAGTGAGGATGTGGAATAAAGAGATGCTGACAGGAAAGAAGGGCAGCACCATAGGAGAGTATACTTTACATGTGAGCTTCATGCCTCAGGAGGGCAACAAGCAGGGGTTAGGCTTAGGGTTAGGGTTAGGGTGCAGAGTGCGTGTTAGGCTTCTGCGGGACACCAGGTGTAAGCATCTTAATTTCCAGCAGGGATGCCTAACACTCTCTTACTAAATAGGGTCAGGTCCCAACTCAGCATTTATGAAACTATGCTGTTCCCATCTGTGAATATATCAGATAATGCTGTTCGTGAAAGCCAAATTTATGCTCCTGAGTACTGGGACAAATGAAAAGCTGCCCCAACCCTGGGAGTAAACTTAGTGTTATGACCACCTCGGAGATGTCCGGGAGGAATTAGGACCGGAAAAAAAAAATGACCAGCAGATGGAAATTACAAAAGGAGGCAGGCATAAATCATAGTCTTTAAATAGGCTGAGGTCAGAATACTAAAGGAAATAAACACAGCTGATCATTAAAGCAAAACACAAAACTGAAGTCATAGTCAGAAAATATATCGCAGAAAAAGTACCAACTCTAATTTTAAAACCCTTTCACTTCATTTTATCTGGAAATGGTTGTCAATCAATAATGAATCAAAATCTTGGTCACCTGAAGTCATGTGACTTTTGTGACATGTAGCCAGAAGCCAACATAGCAATAGTAAATAATATGGCCACCATTGTGCAAGGGAAGGCACCAATTAGCAGGGACCACTCCAAAGCCAAAAAAACAAAAATGAAACATTACAATTGCAATAAAAATTTCAAAAACAAATAAAAAAACAATTCTAATAATATTAAGACACAGGTTTACCACAATTAGGAGTCAGATAGAAATGACTCTGAGAAGGAACCTGTAGGCCAATCAAGTACAGAGTCAGAAGGTCAAGGACAAACACTCAACTTGTGAGAGGAAGAAGGGCAAGAGCTCTAAAGAGAGAAAGGGGGGAGTAATTAGATGGATGGGACAAAAGCGTGCGTTAGATCTTTAAGTTTGATTTAGAGGTGACTGTGGGTATTTATGCCACCCAACAAGGTAGTTAGTTTAGAAAGGCTCATAAAAGCAGTGCAGTGGATGCAGAAAATATTCAGATGCCTTCACTTTCTGCACACTGTACTACAGTATGTTGTAGATTAAAATTTAAATGGATAAATTTGTCATTTTTGCCCATCAATCTAAACTCAATACTCAATAGTGTAAACATGTTTTCTAAAAGGTTTGCAAATTTATTCAAAAACTGAAATCTTTTGCTGTGGCATTCCTGTTTGCTCTAATTGTCCTTGATATATGTCTAGAACTTGGTTGGGGTCCACCTGTGGCAAGCTGAATTACTTGGACATCATTTAGAAAGGCACACATATATAGATGGTCCGACAATTAACAGTGCATGGCAGGACAAAAACTCTTTGTAGACCTCTGCAATCAAACTGTGGTGAGGTACAGATCAGGGAAAGGGCATAAAACCATTATAATTATAAAATGGGAGGAATTTGGAACCACCATGACACCATCTGGCCAAACTGAGTAAACAGGGAAGAGGGGCCTGGGTCAAAGAAATGACAAAGAAGCTAATGATCACTCTAACAGAGCTTCAGAAGTGCTATTGAGATTGTCATCCTTCCATCAGGTTCTCCCATCTCAGCAGCCTTCATCAATCAGATGGAAGCCATGCTTCCGTCACAGAAATATGACAGCCCTCTTGGAGTTTGTCAAGTTACATCTAAAGGTCTTTGACAGCATGAGGGAAATGGTTCTCTGGTCTGATGAGACAAAAAAAAAAACTGTTTGGGCAGAACTCCCAGCGCTATGTCTGGTAAAGATCAGGTACTGCTCATCACTTACCTAAAACCACTCCTGCAGTGGAGCATGTGGGCAGTAGTCTCATGCTATTTTTGTACTTTTTACCAGTAAGGGGAGGGCGACTGGTCAGAACTGAGAGTATTTTGAATGCAGCCAAATACAGTGAGGTCCCTGAAAAAACCTGCTGAAGAGCACATGCAACCTCGGACTGGGGCGATGCTTTACCTTTCTGCACGACAGTGACCCACAGCATATCATTACTGGAATGGCTTTTGGACAAGTCTCTGACTGTCCTTGGGCAGCCCAGGAAAAGCCAAAACTTAAACTATTGAACATCTATGGGGAGACCTGAAAATGGCAGTTTATGGATACTTCCAATCCAATCTAATGGACCTTGAGACGATCGATTAGGAAGAATGGGATAAACTTTCCAAATGCAGGTGAACAAATATTGCAGAGACTCACCCAGGAGGACTCGAAGCTGTAATTGCAGCCAAAGGTAGCTACTTCAAAGTACTGAATTAAGAGTGTGAATACTTATATGAATGAGAGATTTTGGTTTTTAATTTTTAATAAGTTTCCAAATTGTTCTGAAAACATGTTTTCACTTTTCTTTGGCAGAATGTTTTTATTTCAAGGATTAGTTTAATTGGCCAATATTAATGAGGGTGTTGCAAGTAGACTTTGTCATGATTTGGCTGGTGACTTACATTGTTTCTGTCTGTACTGTGGCCTTTTAATTTTTTTCAAGGTTTCGAAGACCAAGGAATCTATTGGTTATATCGATTTTAACATGTTGTTAAAAGTGCTGAAAACTCTCCCATAAAGCCAGTTTGTTTTTTTATGGGTTCATCATTTCTGTTGATAGTTGCTATGAAATTATAAGGCAAAATCATGTGATCCTGTGGTCCATGTTATGATTTACAGGCCAGAACAGATGAAGGATTTATAAAAAGAATAGTGTGGCTCAGACTTCATGGGTACAGGTGTGCCGTGCAAAAGCCATATGGCTGCAGAATTCTTAATGGGGAACTGGCTGATTGCTGGTTCACGGGAATGAGCACAATCAACATGGCCATTCCTCATTAGTGTTCTGTGGCTTGTTAGGAAAGCACCTTCATTCAAAGGGCTATAAAAAAGTATGAGTAGAAGAAACAAGGGAGAAGGAGAAGTGGAAGGAAAATTGAAAAAGGAAAGAGATCAAGAAAGCAGAACTGGGCAGTCAAGCTGGTGTAGGTCAAATGAGACAAGAGGTCACACATGCCCCATGGTGGAGTGAGAGGCATGGTGCACTTGGTGAGTGGTTGGAGAAAGGAAGATCATGGGCAACCAGAGGTCCAGTGTGTACTGACAGACATGGTAGGGTGAGGGAGCCGGTCACTAAAGGAGTTGGCTGGGACAGGAGCCAATTGGAGGCCCATATCTGTTGGGGTCTCGACGCTGGCTAAGCAGGCCGATAGGTGAGCAGGAGAGACTAAAGCAAGAGAGAACACTGGGGAATGGTGAAGAAAGAGAAGAGTAAATTCAGACTGTGATTTTTATCCTTGGTTTTATGTGTTTATTAGTTTTTAATTACTGGTTTTATGGATTGTTTACTGAAGACCTGAAGCACAGCATTTTGGACCCCTTTTGCCATTTTGTTGATTTGAATAAATGCACTTTTGCACAATATCTGTTGTGTCCTCACTTGCCGTCATCCATCCTCTGTCCCATTAGACAGAAGAGGCCCAAGGCTGCGGGCACCCGAGGCATTACATACAATCAGGAGTGTGAGACGCTTGATGTCAGCAATGGGACTGTATAAAGATCGGGGTGAACTCCCTGAGTCCTCCTAAAAAAAATCCTTTATAGATATTTCTTGTTATTTGATCCCCATTAAAAACCCTTCTTCTATTCCTTGAATTCATTTAATGTCTGGTCGATTTGGTTCTAGTTTTTAGTCCCCAATTGGTTCAAAATCATGTGATGTATCCCAGCTTTGATCTTTGATTCATGTTTTGAGCTTTGGTCATTTATGTCATGTCTTCAATTTTGACCTTTGACTGGTTATTTTGACTTCTCCTGATTCCCTTTTCATTTAAAATTGCTACTACCAGTTTTAGGTAGGTAGGCAGGAATGTCATGCCACTATCTTCAGGGGCCTCATTTATAAAAAAAGAGTCTTGAAATGTGCGTACGCAACTTGCCCTGCAAACATTAGGAAGAACTTGAAGGAAGAACAAGTGTTTATTTACAGCAACACTGAAACATACGTATGTAACATTTCAGAGACACTGGGAAATGACGACACCATTGATCAAACAGCCAAATGCAGCCAAACCAGCTAAAGATAGATAGATAGATAGATAGATAGATAGATAGATAGATAGATAGATAGATAGATAGATAGATACTTTATTAATCCCAAGGGGAAATTCACATACTCCAGCAGCAGCATACTGATACAAAAACAATACTAAAGAGTAATAAAAATGCAGGTAAAAACAGAAGAGTCGCATAGTGTGGGGGAGGAACGATCTCCTCAGTTTGTCAGTGGAGCAAGACGGTGACAGCAGTCTGTCGCTGAAGCTGCTCCTCTGTCTGGAGGTGATACTGTTCAGTGGATTCTCCATAATTGACAGGAGCCTGCTCAGCGCCCGTCGCTCTGCCATGGATGTCAAACTGTCCAGCTCCATGCCTACAATAGAGCCTGCCTTCCTCATCAGTTTGTCCAGGCGTGAGGCGTCCTTCTTCTTTATGCTGCCTCCCCAGCACACCACCGAGTAGAAGAGGGCACTCGCCACAACCGTCTGCAGCATCTTATTGCAGATGTTGAAGGATGCCAGTCTTCTAAGGAAGTTGGTTTGAGTCACACCATTTAACAAAGTCCTTGACTAGGTTCCTATACTCCTCCTCTTGCCCACTCCTGATGCAGCCCACGATAGCAGTGTTGTCAGCGAACTTTTGCATGTGGCAGGACTCCGAGTTGTATTGGAAGTCTGATGTATATAGGCTGAACAGGACCGGAGAAAGTACAGTCCCCTGCGGTGCTCCTGTGTTGCTGACCACAATGTCAGACCTGCAGTTCCCGAGACGCACATACTGAGGTCTGTCTGTAAGATAGTCTACGATCCATGCAACCAGGTATGAATCTACTCTCTGTCAGCTTGTCCCTAAGGAGCAGAGATTGGATAGTGCTGAAGGCACTAGAGAAGTCCAGAAACATAATTCTTACAGCACCACTGCCTCTGTCCAAGTGGGAGAGGGATCGGTGTAGCATGTAGATGATGGCATCCTCCGCTCCCACCTTCTCCTGGTATGTGAACTGCAGAGGGTCGAGGGTGTGGCGGACCTGTGGCCTCAGATGGTGAAGCAGCAGCCGCTCCATGGTCTTCATCACATGTGACATCAGAGTGACAGGCCGGAAGTCATTCAGTTCACTAGGACGTGATACCTTTGGGACTGGGGTGATGCAAGATGTTTTCCAAAGCCTCGGGACTCTCCCCTGTTCCAGGCTCAGGTTGAAGATGCGCTGTAGAGGACTCCCCAGCTCCAGCACACAGACCTTCAGCAGTCGTGGAGATACTCCATCTGGACCCGCTGCTTTGCTGGCATGAAGTCTCCTCAGCTCTCTGCTCACCTGCGCTGCTGTAATTGTGGGTGGGGATGTCTCTCCTATGCTGGTATCAGCAGAAGGATGGGTGGAGGGTGCAGTACTCTGAGGTGAGAGTGGGTTAGGGTGGTCAAACCTGTTAAAGAAGTTAATTTGGTTTGCTCTCTTCACGTCTCTCTCGATGGTGGCACCCCACTTCGAGCTGCAGCCAGTGATGATCTTCATCCCATCCCATACTTCCTTCATGCTGTTATTCTGCAACTTTTGCTCCAGCTTTCTCCTGTACTGCTCCTTCGCTGCCCTGAGCTGGACTCGGAGTTCCTTCTGCACGCACTTGAGCTCATGCTGATCACCGCCTTTAAAAGCCACTCACCCAAATAATAATTTATATCACTGAGTCGTTATTATCATGTGTGTTGGTGAATAGGATGTACAGACTATATTTTAGCTCCCTTTTAAGATGGCCAATGCTACGCATTTTCACTAAATTACATGTTTGGCTTTTCAACAGTTTATATTGGTTATCTGTTGTTAAGTCCCAGTGAACTGGGTGATAGGCCAAGAATACCTCAGCCGATCTTCACTCTGTCGTGCCTACTGTACTGTGAAAGCCATTAGCTGAGAAGGCGTTGTATTCAGTTTTCGTATGGTGTGGATGCACATACATTAAACATAACAAGTTTCTGCTGTGACAAGTCTACGAGGGAATGCCAGCCACCCAACCCGACACAGACAGACAGCAGAGGCACATTTACAAAAGCTCATGCTTTTTCTTTTCTTTTCTGCACAGCCCACAGTGCACACATCACCACAAATAGCTCAGTCCTTTTCTCCTTTTCTCTCTTCTGCTGCCTCTACTCCTCCCTTCACAAGCTCTGTCCTCCACCTCCTGACTCTGGCTCCCAAATGGAGAGAGGCGGCCTCTTTTATGTTGTCCGTGGATGTGCTCCAGATGCCCGTTGATGGTCTTCTGGCAGCACTTCCTGGTGTGGCGGAAGTGCTGCCTTCCAGGGCTCTGGAATTGTCCAAGCTCTGTTCCTGTGGCCCCAGCACCCACCAGGGTGGCTGCCCTCACGTGTTCTAGAGGAGATACTGCTCCTCTCCCGCTCCTTCACAGTCTATGATCGTTCCGCCACATTGCCAACATAAAAAGGCAATTTGCATCAGTGTCTAATTCTCCTAACGTAATTGGATCTCTATACTGCATTCATATTGCAATATGGGCATCTAGTGAGAATGAAGCTGCTTACGTTAAATATAAGCCGTTACATTCCATGAATGCAGAAACCATCCGTGATTCCAAAATGAGGCTGACAAACATCATGTCTTCGTGGCCTTGGTCAACCTGTGATCCATTTATTTTGAAGCAAAGTAGCTTTGTAAAACCTGTTTTTCGTATGTTCTCTACCATTTGTTGTATCTGCAAATATGTCATTATATGTGGCAGGTAATAGCAGCTACCCACTCAAAAGCTGGCACCATATGCCTTTCCCAGACCTCGAAGAACACAGAGGAGACATGCTATAATGCTGTGCATTATCTTGCATGCTTTGTTGCAAAATACAGGTAGATGCTCTTGAATGTTGGTAAAGGCATTTTGACACATCAGGAGGAAGGCTGCTCTACCAGCCAATGAATGTCTTCAGCATATGTATGAGGTTGATTACCATTGAGATGTGTTCACAAAGGCACATTTACAAGGTGATTATGATTTCTAAACAGTAAGTTGCATTTTTTTTTGCATGCGTATATTTTCATGCTTAAATCCACGCAACGTTTTATAAATTAGGGTTAGGGTTAGGGTTAGCCTAGGTGAATTTTCCCTTGGGATTAATAAAGTATCTATCTATCTATCTATCTATCTATCTATCTATCTATCTATCTATCTATCTATCTATCTATCTATAAATGAGGCCCCTGGTGATTTTCCTGCCTTGTGTTGATTGAGTTCAAGGTAGGCTTCAGTTCCCTGTGATCCAGAACAAAAGTATGAATGAATGAATACATTTTCAGAGAATGTTAGTGACCTACAGTAAGTTAAATAGGCAAGGGAAGAGGTATTTATAGTATATAACCCTAAAAAAGCAGAAATTTGGGCAGGATCTTCCTGAGATCACCTGCTTTCTCCTATCTTTTTTGACATCAAACAGCAAACATTTTAGAGTCCCTTTGTTACAGTACTGTGTTTCAAATGGAGTGCTTCCCTGCCTCTGTATAACAAGGCCTTGGTCAAACATAGCAGCACTCAAAGGTGTGCCTATTGTGACCTCTTACCGGGTGCTACTTCAAGTCATCGCCGACCTAGTAAGTGATGAAAGCCGTTCATGTTCATTCATGCAAAAGTCTTTTATGTTACAAAGTGCTTTCTGTTTGCCGGAAACATGGCATTGGATTTCTAAGCTTGCCAACAGCAATGTAAAACTTTGTATTATCTAAGAAGTCTTTTCATCCTAAAATAAACATTTAACTCCAAAATCTACAATTTCAATTGAATTTTACTAGGGGTTGGAAAGTGAAAATACATTTCACTATTGTGGTAACATTCCAACAGTCTGTTTAAATATTGTGGGCTTTGATGGTGTTAATTGTGCTAAAAAGTCAAATGCATCAAATGAATAGCAGAATAATAAACTCAAAAGATTTTATTATACACTATTTTGTTTCTTCATTACTGATTTTATGTGCTGTGTAGAATGTAGAAATGGATGGTGGGCTGCAGTGAGGGTTTTTACTATTGGAGCACAGTTAGCTCCTAAAATTCCCCACAATTTTATGTGCAGTAATTAAAACTGTAAATACTGTGATTGATTTATGTTGGGCTTCTTATGACGAAAATTGGACTTGTTCTGTTGTGACTTTCTTTTGATAAAAATTTCAGAAGATTTTTTGCAAAATCCTATCTTTTAATCTTGGTCTTTGTTACAATTGCTCCCAGACCTTTTTGTGGTTTCCTGTACAAAATTACATCCTTGAGCTGCCAGTCCAGCCTTTATTATAAAAAAGGGATAATAGAAAAAAAGTCTCTACCAGCAGACAATGTGTTTTACATGTGCACAGAACTGGAAAATACTGGCAAGTGTCACAAACTGTTGGTGTCTTGATCTCATAACAATGAAGTGTAATTGGGCAACTGCAGCTCCATTTAAAAAAAATGAGTTTACTAGAAGTAAAAGACTTTGAAATTACATTTCACATTTATTTCATTTAATATTTGAAGCACTGGGATAATTTATACTAATGTTTGTCCTTTAGGGCATACCCTGTAACTATTCATCATGGTTTCGGCAGTTAGCATTTTTCTGCCTACTGATTTGCAAGGACTGTAGTCTTTTCTGAACCAATGTTTTACTGCAGAAATTAAGCAAATGCATAATGAATGATAACTTTTATCCTGTGGTATAG
Organism: Erpetoichthys calabaricus; assembly: GCF_900747795.2. Classification (NCBI taxonomy): domain Eukaryota; kingdom Metazoa; phylum Chordata; class Cladistia; order Polypteriformes; family Polypteridae; genus Erpetoichthys; species Erpetoichthys calabaricus. The sequence goes on along the minus strand of NC_041398.2, from coordinate 211,972,508 downwards.
TCTCTTGATTTTTTTTTTTTCATCTTTTTCCTGCTCAAGCTGATTTTTATCTGTTACATCTAATTGAAGCCCTTCTAGGATTGTGAACTTGGCGTGATGGGGGAGAGCTTGTGTGTCTCAATGATCCTTAGAACTATGTTGTCTGAAGATGTGTGCTCCTGATAGGGTTACCAAAGGCAAATTAGTCTAAGGGGAAGGGCTAGACAAAAAGCAATCCACGAATGACCCACATGATAGTCTGAAATAAATCAAATGGAAGCACGCCTGGAGTCAGGTCTGGCAGTGCAGTTTCCCAGCAAGCATCTGATGGCAGGATGACCCACATAGCAGCATAGTAAGGGTCATTACAAAAAAGCCAAGTGGAACAAATGACTAGGTTCACCACCCAGAGGTGGAGGATGAGGTTTGGGTACAATGCCAGTTGGGCAGCAGGAAAGAGTGGGATGGATCCAAGTATACCAGGCCTTGGCAATGCAGTATAACCTCACTCACAGGGAAGTAGACACAGCTTGTACAGGAAATTGAAAAATACTGATTAGACATAGTGCCTTTAGAAAGTATTCTGACCCCTTCACTTTTCCCACATTTTGTTATGCTGCAGCCCTGTGCTAATATCATCTAAATTTATTTTTTTCCCTCATCAAACAATGCTTAATACCCCAGAATGACCAACCAAAAACAGGACTTTAGACAGTTATGCAAATTTATTAAAAACAAACTGAAACATAAGTATTCAGATGCTTTACTATGATTGAATTTGGGTCAGCAGCATCCCATCCTATTGATCATGGTTGAGATGTTCCTACACAATATCTGGAGTCCGCCTGTGGTAAATTCGATTGGGTAGATTGGGTATGATTAAGAAAGGCACAGACTCCTGTCCACAGAATGTCCCATAGTATCAGAGCAAATACCAATGCATGAAGTCAAAGGAATTGCCTACAGAGCTTAAAGATAGGATTTTGCTGAGGCCCAGATCTGAAGAAGGCAACAAAAGTGTCTGCAGCATTGAAAGTTCCCAAGAGCAAAGTGGTCTCCATAATTCTTAAATGGAATAAGATTTGAATGATCCTGACTTTTCCTAGAGATGACCATTTGGCTAAAAAGAGCAATCGGGGGAGAAGGGCCTTAGTAAGGACAGGTGACAAAGAAGTAGTATAGTCACTCTGGTTGAGCTACAGAGAACCTGTGTGTAGATAGGAAAACTTTCCAGAACTATAACACTCGACTGATCTGAGAAGAATGGTCAGAGGATACATTAGAGCGTGCCTGCACCTAAAGGAATCTCAGATTATGAGTGTCAAGGTTCTCTAGTGTGATGAAAACAAGATTGAACTGTTTGGCTTTAATTCTACGCATCACATGTGGAGGAAACCAGGCACCGTGCTACAACTGCACATTATAATTCCAATAGTGAAGCATGGTGGGGACTGGGAGACTAATCCGAGTTGAGTGAGAAATGAACAGAACAAAGTACAGAGATGTTCTTAATGAAAATCTGCTTTGGAGTGCTCAGGACTGTAGATTTGGCAGAAGGATTACTTTCCAACAGGACAATGACCCTAAGCACAAAGCAAAGACCAGACAGGAGTGGCTTACGTTCAACTCTCTTAATGTTCTTGGGTTGTCCAGGGAGAGCCAAAACTTGAAGCTAATCAAACATTTCTGGAGATATCTCAAAATAGCTGTCCACCAACTGTCTCTGTTCAGCCTGACAAAGCTTGAGTAGAGCTGCACAGTAGAATGTCAGAAAAATCCCCATATTCAGATGTGCAAAGCTCGCCATGACACACCCATGAAGGCACCAGGCTGTAATTGCTGTCAAAGGGCTTTAAATAAGGACTGAGTAAACAACGTCATTGTATTTCAGAGTAAAGGAAGCAATGGCCTCAACTGGAAATATTGCAATGAGGTAGATGGGACATTTTGAGGAATTTCTAAATCTGATGGATACACCCTCCCTGGAAGACGCATTGCTTGGGATTGGTTCCGTCACTTTAGATGAAGTCTTTACAGTGACTAAAAAGCTCCAGAGGGGCAAGGCCACAGAGATGCATGAGATCCAACTAGAAAAGGTAAACGTCCAACCTTCCCAACCATATTTTCAGAGCTCAGTATAACAAGAGTCAGCAGTGCAGTTCTCTTCTTTGTTGGCATTTTGAGAAGCTGGTGGCCATACTGTTTTTTGGAAGGGTAAAGCTTTATTGCATTGGAGGCTGTGTACACATATTATATAGTCTAAGAACCCACATTGCTGCATGGTCAATCGGACCAAATGTACTCGTACAGTTTGAGCACATACATGACTGGTGAATCTATTGTGCACTATGAGTAGTCGCTTCGCCATAATTTTGAAAAAATCACACACTAGGAAAACTCTAAAAACATATACAAAATAAGCATGCAAAGTTTATCAGCTATTTTAGGACTATTGAACAAATGGAATGAATTTGGAGAATGTCGCTCGTAGAAGAGGTTTCTTTTGCATCTAATAAAACAAGTAAAATGTTAACTGTATAAAATATAAAATATATATAGTTTCGTACATTCCATAGTTCCCCATTATGAACTACAAAAAAAGGTTAAAAAATTAGTGAATACCTACATTTCATAGAAATGAACAACACACAGAGCCAGAGTGACAGACGTAGACTAAGCCTTATGCAATAATAGCATACATGATGATGTTCCTGTACATAATTATAAAAGCTTGAATAAAATGTTCAATTTACAGATTTGATCTCAGTGTTATGTTTACCATATGAAGCAAAAAAAAACTAACATAAAAAAATAAATGGACATCACAATTTACCTGAAGATGACACCTTTTATATTGAAACTCAAAGGAGTGTCGAAGCTGAAGCCATATCATACATGATAGAAAATACTTTTATAACTCAGGGCCATTTAAGAGTGAAAAATGAAATCCCACATATAGGTGCACAGAAACATATTTCACTGAGTTTCGAAGGAAGCCAGGCACAGAGTTTAAAATAAAGTTTGACCAGTCCTCAAAACCCAAGAGATAAACGGAATTTATCACGTTGTCGACGGAGTACTTCATTTTAAATTCAATTCAGGGTTTCAATTTGCCCATATTTAAACGTCAAACTAGACTATATGTCATTGTAAGCAAGACAAAAGCACACTTTGTAGCAAGATACTGAGTATGCAGAGGTGTGACTATTCATATGCTGAAATGGTGATGTTAGATAGAAGACAGAGAAGTTTGTGAAAATGCTATCTGGAGTTCAAGTAGGAGAAAGGTAAATGAGCCTAAGTCTGCAGAGCTTAAAATGAATTGGACTTGTTTAAGTTATTTGAGGAACATCAAGGCAATTCTCTTTTTTCCAAAGAAATTAAAACAGAACAGAACAGCAGTAGAATTGGGGTGGCACGGTGGCGCAGTGGGTAACGCTGCTGCCTCTCAGTTAGGAGACATGGGTTTCTTTCCCGGGTCCTCCCTGCGTGGAGTTTGCATGTTCTCCCCGTGTCTGCTTGGGTTTTCCTCCGGGTGCTCCAGTTTCTTCCCACAGTCCAAAGACATGCAGGTTAAGTGCATTGGCGATCCTAAATTGTCCCTAGTGTGTGCTTGGTGTGTGTGTGTGCCCTGCGGTGGGCAGGCGCCCTGCCCGGGATTTGTTCCTGCCTTGTGCCCTGTGCTGGCTGGGATTGGCTCCAGCAGACCCCCGTGACCCTATGTTAGGATATAGCGAGTTGGAAATTGACTGACTGACTGACAAGTAGAATTGTTTGTAGAAATTCAAAGATGGGCTGTGACATTGAAAGTATATTAATATGAAATTTTGTACAAATCAGAAAAATGTATTGTGGTGATGAAAATGTTCTTAGTTATTTAGAACTGCCAGAAGAAATTGCCACTTTTGAGAAACTGGTAAGAGGTCTCTTAAGAGTAAGTGTGGGTCTGAAACACATGTCCAATGTCTCTCAGTTACCAAGTGTAACTTCTCTGCAGAATCCAGTTACCTCCTATATCCCAAAGACTTGCAGATATGTTAGGTTAACTGGTAACTCTTAGTTGTCCTGATGTGAGGGAGTCAGTATGGGTCTGCATGCCCTGTGATGGATGGGTGACCAACCCAGAGTTCTTCTCACGTGTAGAAAATAAATATATTAAAAAACTGAAATCAAATAGTGTAAGAGCCATTTGCTAGTTATTTAAGTTATGTAAATGTTTGCCTATATATTAGTGAATAGTCTATGGGAGGTTCTTACAACCCCCATAAGTTGAATTGAATTGATATATTCTAACAATTTCTAGCCTCTCTGACTATACGTTATACCATGTGCCATGTGTAAGGCATTGAGGGCACATGGATTTAAACTGTGCCAAGTAACATGACAGACAACGTGCTCTATTGAATGTGCAGCGCCGTACGTTTAAAGCGTACAGAAGAAGAAGTAAAGCATCTTTAATTATAGTAACAACTAACATTTGACAAGAAAAGCTAAGTTTAGAGAAGATTTATTTTTTTCTAATTTTTTGCCTTTTATTCTATGTGTGTAACAACCCTTTTTATCTTTATTCTTGTGTGGACTATTGGGTTTGAATTTTCACTACATTTTTTAAAACAAACTTAGAGATTTCTTTCGGCACCCGTTTTACCCGTCATTGATCCTGCGTTACACGCCCGCAGCTACAAATAGCACTGGAACATATTCACTCCAAAGATCTTTAAGTGATATGAAAAGTAAGAAAATAAGTATTATCATTAGGAAAAACAGGGCATTACCTTTCAGTGAGACAAATTTAAAAGCTCCCTACAATTCTATGCTTTAAGAAAAAAAAACATGGCTGTGAAAGTCTTTTGCAAAGGCCTTGAAACGGCTATAAAACAAATTATAGAAAAGGTCAATGCCAAAGTTTGTTATACACATTTTAGTGTTTAACAGAATGATTTAATAATTTCACTTGGCTACAGATGAAACTTTGACCTAGAAAATGGTTTGTTTTTAACAGCAGGTGCAATGTAATATACTGAAAATCAGAAAAATGTGACAGGCTTTTAAAAAGACAAAATATAATAACAGGAATTAGGAAAGTGTAAAAAAATTCGGAATATTTCTCAAATCATTTCCAGTTAAAACCTTTTTGTGTTTTAATCTTCTTTGGAATGCTTTTGTTGTCAATTTTATGATATCAACTCACTAACAAAGCAGCAAATAGAAATGTGATGTGTGGGCATACATATACAGTGGATTTGATCATAGAGGTCTACAGAGAATACCTTGGAGTTCATGGCTTGGTTTTTGTCCTAACATGCAGTGTAAATTGTCAGACCTTGTATACACAGGTGGGTGCCTTGCTAAATGATGTGCAATCAATTCTGTTTGTCACAGGTGAACTCCAATCACGTTCTAGACACTTCTCAAGGAAACAGGATGCACCTGCCCACAGTTTCGAGTGCCACAGCAAAGAGCCTGAATAACTCATATGAATGAGACATTTCAGTTTTTGATTTGTAATAATTTTGCAAACCCTTCTGAAAACATATTTTCACATTGCTATTACGGGTTATAGAGTGTAGGTTGATGGGTGAAATGGCAAATTGCTCCATTTAAAATTAAAGTGAAGAGGCCTGGGTACTTTCTGAATCCACTGTAAATGTGAGGCACTGTGTGAGGATACTTCACTGTTCTTGGGATATTCAACAAATATGCCTTTTTCAGTTGCGTTTTTTGTCATGTGCAAACACTTCAGTGGGTCTAACCTTGATTTAAAATTGAATACATCCACTGGACAGACCTGGCATTGCTTTGCTGGTAGAAACTGGTAGTGGACTCAACAATCTAGCTTGAAACTGTGTGAAATTACAGAAATGATTGATATGGGGATCAAAACTTCTAGTACAAAAGTTATGCAGATTGGTATGAAAGAATCACCAGCATACATCATGACAAACAACAAGCAATCTTCCAGAGAATGATGGGAGAATATAAGCAGATGTCAACTGCTTTCCAAATGATATGCCACATATGGTCATCATAGACCTCCAGATCAAAGTTAGCCTGCTCCATTCAGTTGCTGTTTATGCCAACAAGATGTGGAAGGCCAACACATGCATTACGTGAAAGTTGAATGTATTCTAGCAGAGACATCAGTATAGGATCCTTCACATCACTTACCATGACAAGACTACAAATGAGAACATCTTATGCTGATGCAGTGCAAAGCAGTTATAGGAGATTACGATGGTGATAGTAAATTGAAGTACTTGCTAAAAGTAAAAAAATAATAAAATAATGAGACTGACACCCTTAAAAGCAAATTCAAATTGCAGTTAACATTTTATATTTATATGGTGGGGTGCACTAAACCTTCTTCTGTTGTTTCTGCAGACCAGCTGCAGGAAAACCTGTCTGACTCATCCCTGAAGACATCACTTCCGGTTCTTTCACCTAGGATGATGTCACTTCCGGGCGTGACGTCAGAAGAAGGTCTCTTCCGGTTCCCTTGCGTCACTTCAGGTCTTTATATTTAACACTGCCATCTTCACAAACTCAATTCAGTTCATTTTTGGACTCCATCACAGACACTTCTGTGCTATTTCAAAACTCATTGCATCCAGGGACAATACACGGGTGGCTGCCTCAAACCTTTATGAGTGTGTCAAATCTGATCTTTTCACAATATATATATTGTCACACACGTGTGAATCGGAGGCAGCTGAAGGGCCTGGAGATGAATGGTAATACAACTCTTTCTGAGTTCCCTGCAGACCTTTCCTGAGAAATCCCACCAGGAGCCACTGCCTCCACTCAAGACTCATCACTTCCGGTCCTAGCCCCGAGGACGACATCACTTCATCACTTCCCCCAGACTTCTTATAAAGCCTCACTCCTTCCCCCTGGAACTTAGTTCTGTTTTGGACTCTGTCTTGTAAACTTGACTCAACCTCAACATTTGCTTTTTTGCAGCCAGGATACAAAATTATACGGGTGGCTGCCCCAAACCTTTGCCATGTCTTGTGTCTCTTCTTATCACAATATGTATGTATATATATATATATATATATATATATATATATATATATATATATATAACTTATGTTGGCAGCACTGTACAAACAACATAACCTTGGTATATCAGTGTCTCACAGCTATGTTCGTGTTGAGGTGTGGCGTTCATTATTGTTTTTGCATGTTCTTGAGTGCCATCAAGAAAATGTCGGAGCTTGCATCAGAGCAACGAGCAAACACCAGCTCACACGGTACTGTCTGTGAGGGAGTTTTTAGTCAGTAAACAAATAACTCTATTGGAACACCCTCCCTACTCACCTTATCTGGCCCGTATTGACTTTTTTCTTTACCTAAAGGTAAAGGAAACACTGAAAGGAAGACATTTTGATGGCATTCAGGACATCAAGCGTAACACGACGACAGCTCTGATGGCCATTCCAGAAAAAGAGTTCCAAAATTACTTTGAAGGGTGTACTAGGCGCTGGCTTTGTGCATAGTTTCTCAAGTGGAATACTTCGAAAGTAACCATAGTGATATTCAGCAATGAGGTATGTAACACTTTTTCTAGGGTGAGTTCGTGAACTTAATTGTCAGACCTCGTATATATTCATAGGTCTCAGTCGCAATCTGATTATTTGGATGGTTACTTACAAGGTAACGCTTATGGTCGGTCAGCCAGTCGGCAAACATCCGCCATATCCTCTCAGTTGTATGAAGCAGATCGTAGATATGTGATACAGTACCTTCCAAATAATACAAAGAGTACACGACACATGATGAGCCCCAATTATATATATATATATATATATATATATATATATATATATATATATATATACTAGGGGGCTCTCCCCCTGCTTGCTTCGCTCCTAACAAGCCAGCCACTTCGCATCTCTGCCGCTCACGTTGTGAAGAGGGGGGCTGAACGCACCCCAAGGAGACACGGTCGCTCTTCCAAAACTCCCTCTTAAATGGTGATACAATGGGAAACAAATACAGTTTTTTTTTACCTCCTCTTTGCTCGATCAGCTGCTGGCTTGCTGCTGCCGCTGCCGCCATCACCTCCACCACCACAGCCACTGCCATGCCACGTGATCTGCATCTCGCGCAGAGCTTCAAACATTTAAAAGCCTGTACAGCAGCTGTCCTACTCTTTGCCTTTTATTTCTGGCCCCGGGCGTGGTTAAATCTCTTGGCACAAAGTCTTGTCTCGCAGGACATGAGTTCTTGATATTTTTTAGTTTATAATTTAAAAACGGAGTAAGAATCATAAAATCTACCAGCATCACATTAAAGTTCAAGAAATTCTGAAAAGAATGATAACAAACATATATATATAGGTTTTAAAATAAGCCCGATTTGAAGTGTGACAAAAAATGTGACATTAAAACGTCACATAAAATTGTTGCACAAAATCATTGCACTTTTAGGCTTAGTTGAGTCCTGGGGTATACGTACATCTCAATGAGCAGCAGATGCCAAGCTCATGAAACTGTCTATGTGATGTTGAAGGGTGTTGAAGAATCCACAATCAGAATTATTGCTAGTTTTCCCTGTGCAGTTGTCTGAAAACACAATCTGTTGGCAGTTACCCTGGTCCAGCCCAGTAATGTTGCTGACCCCCAATAGAGCAATGGTTCTGCTTTTATTTCTATCGTGTAAGCCTCTCAGATGCACATCGATCTTAGTTGCTTCCCTAACCTTTTTAACAGTAATTGTTAATAAGTATTATTTTTGATTTTTATTTTTGACTATTGTTTTGTCTGGCACTTTAGTGTCTAATTTCCATCATTCAGAAATAAGATCTGTAATGAAGTTGGCTTGTTCACTCAACTGAACCTGTGACAGCCTTTTATAATTTAATGCGTGGCATTAGATACCAATACATATTTGTTTAACATAATATGTGTACGGTGGGTTGGCACCCTGCCCGAGATTGGTTCCTGCCTTGTGCCCTGTGTTGGCTAGGATTGGCTCCAGCAGACCCCCGTGACCCTGTGTTCGGATTCAGCGGGTTGGAAAATGGATGGATGGATGGATAATATGTGTAGATTATTTTTGTGGTTTTCATTGTTTTAAAGGTGTTTTTGGAATATACATACTTAAGTATACCATAATATGTGAAAACAGAGACAGACAAGGAAAGTCATGTAACAAATGTAGAAAAATATGTGCAATACAGTAGGTTTAAGTAGGTTCACAAAAATTGTAAAATTGGAGAGAAAAAGAACCATTTCAATACAAAGCTTAAGGAGCTTGTTTTTATAAATACCAGAAAATTTCTCCATTGTCAAAAAAGAGTCCTACATATTTGTTTAAGGACAGCAACATTTTAAACAGAATCCACAAAATCAAAATAGATCCTGGCATGCAATCTTAAAAATAAAATATGAAAATACTCTATGTCAGAAAGCCCACAGTCTGTAGAAACGGCGGCCAACATTTGCAAATAAATTCACTTGGCAGTCTCCCCTAGACAACACTGTTGGACAGCATTTATAGTAGATCATGTTATAACAGCCATTATTGGATTTTCTAAGTTATAAAGCCTGGTAATGTGGTTTTTAATCAGCATTAAATGGGTTACCAAATCAAGATTTTTACTGATCTGTATCTGCACTGTTTAGGTCAATATGAAATGAACCAAAAAAGGTACTTTTTCTCTTTTTCTAAGAAATTATGAACTACAAATTGTATTGGAGAATTTTCACAAGATAGCTATTTGGATCCTATGCATACGTATGCTTCGTCTTTGTTTAAAAAGTTTTTTTTTTTTTAATATTTTGGAGATCAGCCACAAGAGAACAAGAGAAATGCAAGTAGCTTTCACTGTGGGCCTTTAAACCAAAGTAGACAGCAATAGACTATCAGATGTATCCATTTTATCTATTTTAGGGATTCAGGTTGTAATTAAAGGGTCCATGGAGTACAGAGATCTCTTTAGGCAGGAACAGATGAAAGACAAAAGCCATCCCTGGTGTGTTGTCAGCCCTTTGCAGAGCACATTCTCACATTCCACTTAACCTCATACATGCTTCTTGGGAATGTGAGTGGAGAAGCCAAGTACACAAGAGCAGAGAGTAAAGAAATGTGTATTACCTTCAATCTTTTGCTCTTATGAGGCACTGTTTAAGACACCCTGTAGAAAAAAAAGGGTTAGTAGAAGGATGAATTGGAAGATGAAAGATTTATTTGGATAGGAGAAATCTATATCAAGGAACAAGCTAAAGGGTCAGAACACAGAGGATCAGTACGGAGAGAACAGCTAAGCCAAACAAAAATACGAAAATGAAATTCCAGAAAGCAAAGCATTAGTCGTAACACTAAATACTTCTTGGGAGAGACTTAAATTCATCTAATGGTATACTGTACAAAGAGATAAAAAAGAATAAGAGAGTTAGTCATGATCCAGAGAGAAGATATTCATGCATTTGTGCCACTATCTTAAACAGAGACACATTTTAACGTCAAGCTCCATGGCACCACTCAATCATGTGACTGGCCATAGACTGCATTACTATGCAAAACATGGCAGGGGATATCAGAAACTAGCACAAAATAGCAGTACCCTGTCATTTTTTTTTTATCATCCAAATAATTTTTCTAACGGCCAGTTTAATTTTTTCTTCATTCCATTTGTCTTGAGGTTTAGTATTCTACTTTTATTTTTCGATGTCACATTATGTAATTAATTTTGACATCATTTTTATTGACTGTATTTAAACACTCATCCATGCTACCAATTGTCCAAACGTTTAGAAACATAACACAAAAGATCTTATTATTTATGGTAAATAGTCTAGCAAGTCTGTGGTTTCAGAATATACATTGGGTTTAGGTGTTTCCTTCATCTGATCTCCCAGTTTTGATTCTTTCCTTCATTTACTATATCTCTCTGTCATCCTTTTTCCTGGTCCTGTATTCCTTCTTCTTACCATCAACAATGCAGTTAGTACATAAATTTGGTCCAAAAGATGTGGTATCCTGGATGGGACGATATTATGATTAAGTTACTAATACCTCAGTCTTAGCGACAAATAATCAAAGAACTAGCATTTGAGCATGATGCTATTATTACTCACATGCTTGAAAATATTACAGAATTAGGCATAGAGTTTTCAAGACTAAAGAGAGGGAAAAATAGCCAACTTCCCATTCCATTTAACGGAGGTGAGTGAGTTCAACTGAATGTCGCAGAAGAGAATTATTAATTTTACCATGGCCATTATCATAACTGCTGCACTAAGCTAGCAAAAATACTTCAAAGTCAGTCATCCTTAAGTTTTGGCGTGGCAGAAATGAGTAAATCAACTCACTGAAAAAAATTATTATGCATACCAGTGAAGCTGGGAAACTATCTGACACAAGCACTACTTGATTCAGGAGCAGCTGAGAAATTTTTTATTTCCCAATTAATAAAAGATTTAAAGTTGACACCTCTGCCATTAAAAAATAAACCTACAGTAACATTGTAAGTGTAGCTGGTAATCCTTTGGGAGTTGGCACCATTGAGTACATTTCTCCTCCAGTTATATTTTAAGTGGGTGCGTCATGCCAATAAGTAATCTGATTTCTTATTATACCTCGTACTACTAAGTATTGTTATTTAGCCAATTTGATTTTTCATTTCTTATCGGGCTGGGATTAAGAATGGCAAAGCTGATGCCCTGTCTTGACAATCTGAACCTGACAAAATTGAAGTAACCCCAACAACAATATCATTCACTGGTCAGGAATCAGCTTCCATCTAATACACTCTTTGTTATTTTGGCGCTATATAAATAAAATGTATTAGTATTATTATTATTATTTTGAATTTCGGAAGTAAGATCCTTATTCATTCTGCCATCCTGGAATAAACCAAACACTAGAGTCACTTAAGTTATATTTTTGGTGTGAGGGCATGAGCATTGATGTAAATGAATATGTTCAAGCTTGTGGCATCTGTTGGAAAAATAAATCTGTTTAGGGTACCCAATGCATGTTTTTCATCATTGTTTGCTGTTTTAGGCAAATTATGGTATCAACAATGTCACTGCTGTATATATATTATAATGAAACAGAGTAACACATTATTCTCGAGTTGTTTAATCCGATTCAGGGCCACAGGGAACTGTAGCTTATCCTGGGAGTATTGGGTACAGGTTAGGAACAAACAGATCCACATTCAGACAGATATGATATAGGACCACCAGTTAACATTAAACATATAACTGACATGTAGGAAGAAAACCCAAATAAACCCAAGGAGAATGTGAAGAAATACACAGGCTGTGACTAGTTGACCAGCGTACCACAATGCTGCCAAATGTGTATTGTCAAAAGCGGTTTAGGTACTGCAAAATGCATCTGTTACTCATTTATTCTTGTGTAACAAGACCTTAACAAAGTCTTCTTTTGGTTTTCATAAAACTTATAAAAGATCTGTAGTCAGGTTATTCATCCCTTTGCAGTGTGGTAAAGTGACATGATGGTAAAATGACTTGTTAATATGAAGGAATCTTATACTAAACATATAATATCAAGAGAAATGTGCCACCTCAGACCACCCCAAAATGAACTTTTGTTAGTAGGTCACATTGCTGCGATGAAAAAACACGCTCTGTAAGTGTCGTGAAGACCCAATGAAGTGTATGTTAAGGCCTTGTTACTTAAGAATAAATGAGTAATAGATGCATTTTTGCAGAATTTAAACTAAAGTGTTTACAAAAACACTTCAAAAATAACTCATTAAAAAGTCCCTTTCTGTAATCTCATTTCCTTCAAAATTGGAATAATGTTTTTATCCAGTCTCACACAAAATATGACTAGAAATTCTTCAGGAGCTTTTCAGATTATAATTTTAAGGTATCCTAACAGCAAAAAAATAGCTGAAGTGGATATTGCATAATAAAATTGTCGTGCCTTTTTTTTTAAACAAATTCCTTTCCTGTTAAAAAGCAGTACACAGTCAATCAACACAAGGTGAAAAACAGCAGAAGCAAAGCTGTCTGGCATTTTTACTGAAATATATTTCCCAAGTGATTTTGACATAACGGTTCAGGCATTGAAAGCTGGTTAAAGTTCTTGTGGGTGAGCTGAAATATTTTCGTTTCTTAGGCTTGTGTGATTCAACAGTAATAAAAAGTGACTGCAGGACAATAGCAAAAGGTTTGGAGGTTGGAAGTTATGAAAACATAACTTGATTTAACCAAACTTTAAATTCTGTGGTTCACAAAGCCATGAACAGCCACAAAGAATGTGAGAAACCGTGTCAGTGCTTAGATCTACAGATTTTCAGAGAGTATCATGTACTACAGCACCAACAAATAAAGTCTGTTTCATAGTTCCGATTCTCCATTTAAGTGATATCCAAAGGAATGACATGTGTTTATCCTATTTCCAAGCCCAAAATAAGTTGGCTTCTGTGAAATATTCCAGCTCTGTCTCCTCCTATTAATTCATTATGTCATTTGCATAGAAAAACATTTCAGACTGATGGTTTTACAAGTCAGCAGTGCAAAAAGTTACTTAAGTTTACAGATTTTACAAATGAGTGTGTTAACTCAGTCAGTGGTATAAAAATGAACTTATATAGCAAAACAATAAAAGCAAAGTTAGTATTTTCTGTTTAAGTTACAGTAGATAAATAAAACACTTTTCCATAACAGTTACTTATTATATCAGCCAAGATATAAGAACATCAAAAACAAGAGGAAACCATTCTCAACACATAATCTTTCTCTTGAGTTGTATTATAGTAAAATTGTTGAAGAATTCAGTACAAATAGCACTCCCATCCTTATGTAAGCGTGCAGTCCTGCAATTTGTTTATAATGCCCAGTATATTTTCTCCCTTACATAATTTGGATGTGATTGCTATAGGTTAGTTCAAAACAATATTCATTTATATAACACATCTTCATACATAATTTGAGCTCCAGATACTTTGCAAATAGTAAAAGAAAATGTAAAACAAGAGGAAGGACTGGGTGGTAGTAATTCTCCACCAAGACAGGAGGTGGCAATGTGTACTAATGACTTCTCTTCTTTCCCTTCTGCAGAAATGATGATTCCATCTGACGTCACCTCCAGGGTTCATCCTCATGGACCCGCCTCTTCCTCCCAGAATGCCTTAAATTCGGAGGAGCTGCTATGGAAGATGGAAGTCTTAAAAAACTCTAACCCTTTTCTGTTATTTTTTTTCACAAAACATATAATAGAGTTGAAATGGCAGAACTCCTATTGTGTAAGTAAAAATCAATGTCTTGATTTGAAAACTGCTGATGTTTTTCTCTCTGCTACTAATTTAATTATTCTTTATATGGTTCCTAATACCTAAAAAGAAGGACTTAATATTTTCAGTTATGTTTATTAAACACTCAACTTTAGATGAATACTGTACATAGTAAGACTAAAGCTTTTATTAATGATAACTTTAGCCATAGACTTACAGTATTTGATTCTGAAGAATCAGAATATAAGTATGGTCTAACCATGAATAACATGTCGTGAATTATTACGGAGCACAACACCGCACTGGTAAAATTTATAGTCTCCTATAAACCAAATATGCCTGCATGTTGTTAGAGCTGGAAAGCAAAAAAGTCAAACTTTATAAATGAAAAAGATCTTGAAATCAAAGTTGCCAAAGAGATCTCATTATATTAAGAAATATTCCAGCCAAAAATGATATATTTTTTAACATGTTACTTACCACGTATAGTTTGTAATGATATTTGAGCAATATTTTTAACGTAATGTTTTTATTTAGAACAGAGAGGAAAAAGTTTATTGTATAATAGAAACCAATCGTGACCAGTGTTGTCCAACGGAAATAATGTGAAAAACTAAAGATCTGCTTCTCCCCCATTCACTTGTCCGAAGTCCTTTCTTCAATTCAAAACCACAGTATTACGTAAATGCGCTTCCTGGTTATAATGTGCACTGATAATTCCTAAAGTGTCTAATAAACTTTTCACAAAAAAATGTGAAATGCGCTTCCTGGTTATAATGTGCACTGATAATTCCTGAAGTGTCTAATAAACTTTTCACAAAAAATGTGTTTTGCTCATTTTGAGCATATGACTGGGTAACTAACACGTGGATTATACAACACAAGTAAGATGAGATTTTTTTTTTTCCCATTGGCATTTATTATACGGGTAAGCAACGTATAAATAAAATATCATTTTTGGGTGGAGTATTCCTTTAAAAGATACTGTCCCTAATTCCTTCAAACAAGCTTAGGACTCTAATAAAGAAATCTAATTCAAAGAGCAATTTTTAATTTATTTTATTTTTCTAAAGATGTTTTAAATATATTTTATTAAGTTTATGAGTAACATTACAAGGAATGAGACACAAAAAAATGGAGTGTTGAGGCAGTACAACTTCTCGTGTATACATATGTACTAAATCAGATCAAATTAAGTCAATATCCGCACCTAAGCCCTTCCGATCTCACTGAGCTACATAAAGAGAAAGCCTAATAATGCAGTAGTCTCTCTCATATACTGTATGTGAAGACATCAAAAAGTCTAATAGAGGCCCAGCTTGTTTATTTTACTGCAGCATTAAAGGATTTTCAACAAATTCTGAAAAAGAAACCGCAACCTTCGCTCAAATAGAAATTTTGATCTTTTGTAACTCTTGTGTTTGAATCTTGTTTGAAGTATGCAAAAATATTTATAACATAGAGGTCTCCAAAGGTCCATAATTTAAAATTGTGTAAGTTAAAGTTGGTGAGAATAAACAATTATTATATATAGGGATAACTGAGCACAGAACTTCAACTTTAAAATATCCCCACATCTGTACTTGGTTAGATACAGCACTGCCACTTCCAAACTTGTGAGGACAACAACCTGGAGGAGCTCTCCTCAAAACCAGCTACGACTCCCTGCCAATTTCATATTTCTGAAGGTGCACTGGATAAATATCTTTTTCTGACCAGCGACTGAAGACATTAAACTGGTGCAGTTAAGCAGGAGTGTTTTACTCTTTGCATTAGATCATAAAGTTTGTTTTTCTTTTCTTTTTTCTTTTGGCTTTACAAGTTGGCAGTTAACCAAGGATTTCAACAAAGGAACTCTAACACTTTTTACATGTTCGTTTTTTTTTCTTTATGACAAAGACCAATCTGAAAAAGATAAGGAACTTTGGAAGGTTATTTATTTTAACAGTATGGATTTCCCAGCCAATATGAGATAAAGAAATGGTCACCTATCAGTATCTTGTTTAATGCTTACCATCAGATTTGAAAAATTAAATATATCTATACTTTTTTTTTTAATTATAATAGTTCTGAGCAGTGCCAGTGCTAGCTTATTTTGCGCCAACTGACTGTTCGGTAGCTAACCCATGTGGCTACCCCCCACACACAACCCCATTTATGATCTGTACCGTAGGTGAATGCCCTAGTCATGTTAATGGTGGCGCCAGCCCAGGTTCTGAGACAACCAAATGAAAGTCATCCATTTTAACCCAAAATGCGAGTTTATTCACAATATGCACTTATTCAAGTCAATTCTATAAAATTCCTCCCATCAATCAATATGTGTGGAGGTGATTAATTAGTAATCTAGCATGCCATGTCATCAGTAGGCCCTTCCCTTATAATCCATTAACTGTATCTCTGGCCAGTTACAAAGACAGATAGCCAAGGTGTGAATCGTAAATGCAGAAATCACTGGTGTTAAACAGCCCTATCTGGTTCCACATTCTAAAATGAAACAGTGAACATTTATACACAAACATAACTCTGAGTGGGAAGTTATTATATAAACAGAAGACAGCAAGAGGAAAAAAAACTGTTACGGTGACATAGATGAATGGATTGGAAAAAGTAAAACAAATTCAGGCGAGATTGCGTTGGTTTGGACATATGCAGAGGAGAGATGCTGGGTAACTTGGGAGAAGGGTGTTAAGGATAGAACTGCCAGGCAAGAGGAAAAGGAGAAGGTTTATGGATGTGGTGAGAGAGGACATGCAGGTGACAGGTGTAACAGAGCAAGATGACGAGGACAGAAAGATATGGAAAAAGATGATCTGCTGTAGCAACCCCTAATGGGCATGGCAGAAAGAAGAAGAAAAACTACTGCCAGAGTGGAAACAGCAGTAAAAAAAAAATGGAAATGACAGAAAAAAAGGCAAAACTAAAAACTTGCAAAGGTCAAAGCCAAATTGATCAAAGAACTAGAAAGCTAAACCCCAATATGGACACCAAAACCTGAAGTCCTAAATCCCATTTTTGCAACAGTTAGCATGGTCTATAAAATCCAAAAATTTGGATTCTAAGAGTAGCATGTCATGTTATTGTACTGACTGGCAAAACCAACAGTGATAATTTAATGGTGAGGACCAACAGATGTAATGTAGCAAAGATTAACAAAAAAGGGCAAGCAGAGGTCTAATACCAGGAAGTCCATATAGATTAAGTACCTAAACCAAAATGCAGTCTGGACATCAAATTTCAAACAGTAACTGAAATAAGCACCACAAAAGTCTTTTTTGAGAATATTAATAATTTTGCACAACCAGAAAGTGCATGATGTTGGTAAATCACAGTAATGACATCATGCATTGCACAATCCCAGTCACAGTACAGCAACATCATAGAAACCAGAGTTTTGTTTGAAAATTGTGGTACCCTTAAGAAAAACAACACGGTACTGCAAGAGATATATAAATACACACAGAAACAATATAAATATAATGGACTCAAAATTAATTTGAATAAAAGTATGCTTTTTCCAGTGAACTCTCTAGCTCTTTAGACTGGACACCTTCCCATTTATTTTTGCTGATCAGTTATAATACCTAGTGGTGAACATCACAAGTAAATTTAAAGATCTTTACTTTCAAGATGAAAATCCTTCCCAAGCACTTTATGACAGAGAAGCCCTTATCTGTTTCACATTTACTTGCTAATCACCTTTTTCTACCCTTTCAAAGATACATGTTATTTAATGTTTGGAAAATGTTCGGGATTAAAACACGTTGAAAATAGTTTATAGATAAAGTCTTTGCAACTGATGAACAATTATGCTTCAAGTTTTACTTCCGATCAACACAATGTTCCCACTACTTTCAAATCAGAAACTTTGCTAATAGGAACAGGCCCACTTCTCCTCACCTTCCACCTATTTCTATTCCAGAAGCTATACTGATCAGTCTTGTAGACTCCGACAGCATCTTAACAATGTACAAAAACATCCTAAAGTCTCTTCCTTTCAAAGATCCCAGAATATGATGAGGAAAAGATAAGGAGTGGAAGGCAGCCATGCACAGAATACACTCGCTCCATATGCTCAAAGCATTCAATCATCCAGCTTAAAATCTTTTATTGAGCACATTTATCTCATTTAAAATTGACCAAAATGTATCCATGTGAATGTTGCAATTGACTATATGTTTATACCATCTAGCAAAAGGGATAGGAAAATCTGTGCTCGCACAAATAGATTGCAGAACAGCTTCTTTCCTAAAGCTGTGGCCATCCTTACTCCCAGTTTACTCTCTCAGAACTGTGAAGAGATCTGAAAGTGCCTTATATTTTACATCATTATCCAGACTCCCAAAGCTATTAGGGATTGCTTAATGAGCATTTTTAAACACATAAATTTTCATTGTATGCATTATAATGACAAAAGTATCTTATATTACATTATTATAAGATACTCCTGGAATCAATATGGGCTGTGTGACGCTTCTGCTAGAAAAGAATGGTAAGTGGTTGGGTAATTTATTATGATTCATTAATGCAATTACACATTTTATTACTGTATTAGAATCCATAGCTTTCACCTATGTTAACAGTTATTGAACTTTTACCATCTCGACAGATCTAGAAGGAGGTCCAACACCACCACTTATATTATAAAGCCTATGTTATTAATGATCTGTAAACAATGCTTTACGTACAGTACATCAGCCTAACAAAAAAGGAGAAGGACACAAACCACTAACCACAAAACACTAACATTTTATATCAGATCCAGCCTGCTATAATTTACAAAAGCAGGGTTTAAAAAATGTTTTCTTAGCTGGCAATGCTAGACTGTTCATTCTCTGAGGGCTGTATTTTTCATAGGGTACAGTAAACTGTTTGGCTAGCATGCTTACTGACATAAGTAAATAAGTTATTTGATGTGTCTGATTTGATCTGATTAGTAATTGAATATAGTGCACTGATTTAACACGTAAGTCTGTGAGGACGTGGTAGGAACACTGGCGGAAAAAACCCAAAAAAGGGTAAGGATATGAAAGTTCCTAAAAGACAACAATCAGCTGTTTATATATTTCATAAAATAAAAAATAATAACATAATCACTAGGGCTGATGTCTGATTAAAAAGTTTTATCACAATTAATCAAATAATTAACATTTTTAAATGAAATTAACTACTTATTAATTGCAATTTATCATACTTCCTTCAAGTATATTAATCTTGTATATAAACGTCTATGCATGGAAGTGTGTGTGTCTGTCTGTCTGGCCCGGAAGTGAGAGGTGGAGTCGGGGTAAGGGCTCCGCCTCCAAGGAAACAGAAAACTCACTTAGCCGCTAATAACACAAGTGAGGCCAGCACGTCAGCAAAACGAAACCTCAGAAGGAAGACAAAGTTGCTTAGCCAATAACATTGGCAAAATGGGTATCCCTTTTACTTTTCTTCCCGCCGCTAATAGTGAGGTGAGCACGTCGGCAAAATGAATCCTCCTAGGAGAGAGACACCCAGAATAGTTTCTTTTCAATTACTTGATATCTCTACATTTCAATTTTTTTTCTGACAATTTCAATAGTTTCTAGGACCACAGGCTTTTTACAGCACAGGATTACACAGCTAGTTTTTCTATAGGGCAGAAACAACTCAGTGATTAATTTCTAATAAAAAAAGTTTTAATAATTGCTTGTTTATGCATGCTAAATTATTCCAGTTAGTTTATTGAACAATTTTGTGAAACAAAAACAATGACCAACCAACATGCATACACAGCTATGGGGCTTGCTATAATATTTGGGAAAACCAGAACATATGGGTTGGACTGCTGTGTTGCAAGACAATATACCAAAAGCACTAAAAATTACACAAACAATTAAATATTTAAAAACAGGAACATAAAATCTAGGTTCAGCTTTTGTGTGCATTTTTAGAGTGCAAATTGCTGAACTGTGTGATATACACGAGTCAACTCCACAGCTGTTACCTGCAGAGGAGAAGTCATTAATCAGTTTGAAAATATGTTTATATTATGCTTTTAAATAGCAAAGAATAAACTAAAAAAACTTTTAAATATGTATCTTGTAGAGGTATTTAATTAGATGTTTTAAATTGCAAATTGTTATAGAAGTACCATTTATGAATTAGAAAATAAGGCTAACTATATTATTCTTCAGCCCAAACAGATGTAAATAATAGCATGTTCAATTTGCATTGATTATTGTCTAGTTTATTGGTTCCAGTATAATATACGCTAATGTAGGTTATAAAGTAAGCTCTACAGTAGATAACATACAATTGATTAAACAACAACACCACAACTACTCAGACTTCCCCAATGCAAAGATGCTATGAGTGCTATGCACTGTGTGTTATCTGCTTTTTAGCTGCTCAGACATGGGTAGCAATTGCACCGTGCTGTTTCAGGTCAGATATCCCTATATATTGCATCGTAATGGCAATAATGACACTGACTTACTTAGTACACAGTGCTTGTCCATCTGCACTGTTAGCTCAATATGAAAATGAAACTCATTCACTCTTCTTGTATTACTGGTTTTGCTTCACTTGTCTCTGTTTAATTAAGTGTCGTGCTTGGCCAAATTGACCGGATTAACGCATTTAGTGGTTGCTTTAAAAATTTAATTGCAGAAATTTTTAATGCATTAACTGTACACAGCAATGCCGATTAAAGAGCAGCTCTAATTATCACATTTAACACTGATATAATTTGCACTTATCCACAATAAAAAATATAATAAATATTACAGAAAAATGTTACAGATAACAAGTTTGAATACAGATTAATGCTTCATGGATGTGTCAATCAAATATGCTTAAAAATCTCCAGAAATGTTATTTTTTCAGGACTTTACACTATAGTTTGGGATACAAGAGGAGTTACACCTAAGGCAGTTTCTTTTTCTTCAGCACAATTAATATTTATTTTTCTTCATATGTATGTAATGAGCACAGCTACACTGCTGGAGGTTGTGCTTCTAACTGTATATTTTTTACTTACTTATGCAATAAATTGAGTGCATTATCTCTTAACTAGTGATCATCATAGTCTCACTTTTATTTTTAAATATACAACGTGGAATGTCTCTTTAGCTGAAATTCTCAATTAAGTTAATTGGTTTCTTAAACATGTAACCTTATAAATAGATCACAATTTAATTTTGGTGAAATATGCTTTTCAAGTTGAGACAAGCTCTAAAGAATAGAATTTAAGATGAGACATCTCAGTAGCATACCATATGAAAGCAAACATTTACATGGTGAATTGGTTAATATGGAGAAAGCTTTATAAAATTGAATCTACCCAAGGGACAGGAGCAATGTGGTCACTGAGGCCAGGAATGTATTCCTAGATATTTTTTTTTTCTAAACTGACATATGTCTGTAGCTTTAGCAATTGTGGATAAAGCGTGTTTGTCCAAGTTGGCCTTTAGCCATGTGGCTAAATTCTGTGATGTGGTGAAACAAACATTTCTAGTGTTTTCAGCAGTCAGGATCAAGGGCTCTGCACTGTTCAAAAGCGATTAGCACGTGCATTTGACAGGAATAAAAATCAGTCCAATGCCCTCGGAACACCACTCAATGGAAGTTGCTAATTAAAGCTGTCAAAAGCCTGACCAAACTCGAACATAAAAATGTCACCCAATACAATCATGCATAATTATTCAGAGCCAATTAATGTTGCAATTCTTTGTTATTTTGATAATGTAATGTGACCAGCATTTACAAATAACAACTTGTCTTAATAAGATTAATTAATGAATTAAATATCAAAAGCATTGGAACATAGGCATAAAGACCCATGCACTTCAAAAACAGAACATTTCATTTAAACCACGAGCATCTCAAAAGTAAACATGAACTTCCCCACAGAATGAAAAAGACACAAGCCACATCCCTTCAGAAAAAAAATTCAAACGCCTTCAGTAATAAGCAGGAGGGAGTGAAGGGGGTCTGAATGTTGTATACCAAGACATGTCACTTTAAATTGTCAGATCAAGGAAGCAAAAGAAAAATTAAGAACACGATTTTGGAGGTTTAAATGTTAGAATCCTAATACAGAAAATGGAATTTATTTCCTAGCTTCCACACTTTTAGATGAGTTAAGTAGACTGGAGCAAGCACACATCAACGTTCCATAAACCCGAACTTGACTACCTCAAATGGCCTGGTTGAAGAAGTTAGTGTTACTTTCAGGGATAAGGGCTTAAAGATGGGCAGTGGAATGTCTGTAGAACTGACGTCAGAAGGGATCAGTCTATTTGGAGAAGTCAGTTACAGTATATAGGGGAAATAAGACTATTGATTTACTGTATGCAAACGTTAAAGACGCATACAGCGCCACCCTGCTGCCTGCGCTTGGGAAAGCAGATCATAACCTGGTTCTGCTTCAGCCTTACTACAAACCAAAAGTGAGAGTCCTACCTGTAACCACACGATCATTCAGGAAGTGGACCCTGGAGGCTGAGAATACTCTGAGAGAATGTTTTGGAACTACAGACTGGGATATCCTGCAGGGATCTCATAGTGAGAACATTGAGGAAGTTGTTGACTGCACTACTGACTACATCAACTTCTATATGGACATTGTAGTTCCAGTAAGAACTGTACACTGCTATGCTAACAACAAGCCATGGATTACAAGTGACATCAAGGGCCTTTTGAACCAGAAGAAAAGGGCTTTTAAAGACGGTGATCAGCATGAGCTCAAGCGCGTGCAGAAGGAACTCCGAGTCCAGCTCAGGGCGGCAAAGGAGCAGTACAGGAGAAAGCTGGAGCAGAATTTGCAGAATAACAGCATGAAGGAAGTATGGGATGGGATGAAGATCATCACTGGCTGCAGCTCGAAGCGGGGTACCACCATCGAGAGAGACGTGAAGAGAGCAAACCAAATGAACAACTTCTTTAACAGGTTTGACCACCCTAACCCACTCTCACTCTCACCTCGGAGTACTGCACCCTCCACCCATCCTTCTGCTGATACCAGCATAGGAGAGACATCCCCACCCATAATTACAACAGCGCAAGTGAGCAGAGAGCTGAGGAGACTTTGTGCCAGCAAAGCAGCGGGTCCAGATGGAGTATCGCCACGACTGCTGAAGGTCTGTGCATCGGAGCTGGGGGGTCCTCTACAGCACATCTTCAACATGAGCCTGGAACAGGGGAGAGTCCCGAGGCTTTGGAAAATATCTTGCATCACCCCAGTCCCAAAGGTATCACGTCCTAGTGAGCTGAATGACTTTCGGCCTGTTGCTCTGACATCACATGTGATGAAGACCATGGAGAGGCTGCTGCTTCACCACCTTAGGCCACAGGTTCAACACGCCCTTGACCCTCTGCAGTTTGCATATCAGGAGAAGGTGAGAGCGGAGGATGCCATCATCTATATGCTACACCGATCCCTCTCTCACTTGGACAGAGGCATGGGCGCTGTAAGAATTATGTTTCTAGACTTCTCTAGCGCCTTCAACACAATCCAACCTCTGCTCCTTAGGGACAAGCTGACAGAGATGGGATTAGATTCATACCTGGTGGCATGAATCGTGGACTATCTTAAAGACAGACCTCAGTATGTGCGTCTTGGGAACTGCACGTCTGACATTGTGGTCAGCAACACAGGTGCGCCACAAGGGACTGTACTTTCTCCGGTCCTGTTCAGCCTATATACATCGGACTTCCAATACAACTCAGAGTCCTGCCATGTGCAAAAGTTCGCTGATGACACTGCTATCGTGGGCTGCATCAGGAATGGGCTGGAGGATGAGTATAGGGACCTAATCAATGACTTTGTTAAATGGTGCGACTCAAACCACCTACAACTGAACACCAGCAAAACCAAGGAGCTGGTGGTGGATTTTAGGAGGCCTAAACCCCTCATAGACCCCGTGATCATCAAAGGTGACTGTGTGCAGATGGTGCAGACCTATAAATATCTTGGAGTGCAGCTGGATGATAAATTAGACTGGACTGCCAATACTGATGCACTGTGCAAGAAAGGACAGAGCCGACTATATTTCCTTAGAAGGCTGGCGTCCTTCAACATCTGCAATAAGATGCTGCAGATGTTCTATCAGACAGTTGTGGCAAGCGCCCTCTTCTACGCAGTGGTGTGCTGGGGAGGCAGCATTAAGAGGAAAGACGCCTCACGTCTGGACAAACTGGTGAGGAAGGCAGGCTCTATTGTTGGCATGGAGCTGGACAGTTTAACATCTGTGGCAGAGCGAAGGGCGCTCAGCAGGCTCCTATCAATTATGGAGAATCCACTGCATCCACTAAATAGTATCATCTCCAGACAGAAGAGCAGCTTCAGTGACAGACTGTTGTCACTGTCCTGCTCCACAGACAGATTGAGGAGATCGTTCCTCTCCCAAACTATGCGACTCTTCAATTCCACCCGGGGGGGTAAACATTAACATTTAACATTATACAAAGTTATTGTCTGTTTTTCACCTGCATTATTATCTTTCTTTAATTTAATATTATTTATTGTATCAGTATGCTGCTGCTGGAGAATGTGAATTTCCCATTGGGATTAATAAAGTATCTATCTATCTATCTATCTATCTATCTATCTATCTATCTATCTATCTATCTATCTATCTATCTATCTATCTATCTATCTATCTATCTATCTATCTATCTATCTATATCTCTCCTCAGGCTGTACTTTGGATCATGCACTTTAAGAGCAGCACTTATGAGACCTTCTCCTCTGCTTAAATCCATTGGCCTGAGTGCGTGGCCACTGGCAAGTCTCCAGAAGTATTCTGCCTGGGATCCGTTTACGGAGTTGAGGAAAGTGAGTACACGTGGTATTGTCTCTGACTCCAAGTGAGTGGTGTGAGGCAAAGTTGGAGGTGCGAATATGCAGGCAGTGAATATGGAAGGTAATGGCATGAGAGAGAAGAATGGAGCTGCATGAATGAAACTGAGGAAGACTAACAGAGGGAAGCTGAGTAAGGTGGTGGTGATTTTAGCTACAGAATAACTGATGGTCCTGTTAAGGGACACCTATTGCGAGAAAGCTACTTCATTCCTCCAACTTCCACTTCCACTGGATCAATATTATTTAGATGAAAGTTGTGTTACATTTACAGTACTTCCCCAATTAGTATCAGTTGTACAAAAATAAATTGCTTGCTTTGAATGCAAACAACTAAATATTTTCTGATTTTTGATAATAGATGGGATTGTTACCAATTATACTGGTCAAGTAAAATGATGAGAAAACTTCATTTAGTGGGTTTTAAACAATCCAATGCAAACATATTACACTATAACATAAAATAATGATCTAATATGGATACACCCAGGCATTTATACCAAAAACCATTTTTAAAAAGTTGAATTTTTGACTCTTACTGTGAGAATTATTTTCTTGAGATTAGAACTGATCTTTTTTTCTTTACATTTCAACAAATTAACAGGAAACCTCCTTAACACAGCTCACATTTGAATCTCATTTAAGCCTTTTTGTAGCTAAAAACCACAATAGACACAAACAACAAAGGAACCACACTCCCTACTTTTTAAAAACACCCACACATTCATCATTAAATACAAATAATTCTTTTTTTAATAAGCACAATGAAATAACTTAAATAACTGCTTGACAGTTTTTTTCTCTCTCTGTTTCTCTTTATGTTGCATGTACAATATTACATGTAGCCTGCAATTCATTAAACAGAAATGTCATCAGGAAACTAAAGTATGTTTATCAACTAAATTAGATCATTATTTCCACAGATGCAAACCAGTGTAATTATCTTCACTGAGGACTCTCTAGTTAATTCATTTGTCTTAAACATCAGAGCAAGCAGCTCTGCCTTCAGTATGACTTCCGTATTGGTCAGAAACCAGTTTTTAAGATTTGTTGTGAAGAAGAACAATGTCACTGTAACTAAAGTTTTGATTACTGTCCAAACCCCAGAAATGGATTTTGAAGGAATCACATTCTGTGGCACACATGCTGGGTTTTGGAAATGGAATGTGCATGCTTCTCTACTACAATATATGTAAGACAGATGGCCTTAGATGCCATACTAAAGCCAAAAAAAAAACAAAAGTTTATGTAAAACATATATATATATATATATATATATATTTATAATCTGTGTAACTATTTCAGATCATACTCTACAGTATGTAGAAAAATCTTGAACTTTTCAAAAAAGAAACTGTACATATGTAGATCAGTGGTAACACTTGTTATAAATCTATTACTTTTAAAATTTAATCAATACTTGACTGTAATATTATGTTAATAGCAGTTTAAGTACAAAATAAAATTGAAATATTAATGTATTCATTTTTCACAAAAGTGTTACTTCTGTGCAAGAATAAAAAAAGATTTAACAGGGATATACAGTATTCTAAATGGAATAAGAACTAAAACTCTATTTAGAACTCTTATCCTAACAGTGGTGTGTCCCATTTTGATTCGTCTTAATTAGGAAACATTTGCATGTCTTCTTAGACGTAGACCACAATAAAATAGGTACATTTCAAAACATGTCTTTTTTATTTCTTCTGCCTTCCATCCACACTGAAACAGCATTTTAACATTCTAAAAATGCTCTGCAAAGCGTATTCATTTGAAAATGCTGGTTCTCACATAGAAGAGAGGTTTTTACAAATAATAACATAGAATTGTTATGTGATCAGGCACGGCCTTTAGTTTGTACTGATAATTATTTTGTGGTCTCATCTTTGCTGTGGTAATAGTTTTTCCTAATGTCTCTGACCTCTGCTTTGAAACACTCAAACGTATATTCTACAAGGGCCTCATGCATAATGCTGTGTGTAGAATTCACACTAAAACGTGGTGTACCTGACAAAAGTGGAAATGTGCGTACGCACAAAAAAATGCAGATGCATAAATCTGTGCGTACGCCACTTCCATGTTCTTCCTCTACATAAATCCCAGTCAGCATGAAAAGTAACGCACGTGCATGCGCCTCCTGTCCTGCCCTGTCTCCTCCCAGAATTACGCCTCTTTGAATATGCAAATCAATATAAATAGCCCTTAAGCTCAGCGATGTGTGAAAAGACAATGGCAAAAGCACTGGGGAAAATAGAAAAATTTCAGCAAATACCAAGTGGAGGCAAGGAAAAACGTACTATTTGTTGGTTTAAACAGTGATATAAACAACAAAAGGAAGTTGATCAAGTGACACAGAGTGTCGGAGAAACTCGAAAGTTCAAGTTCACAAAGTCACACAGTGCCCGAAATAAAAAAAAAAAAGTGGTCAGATATTAAAGTCACCATGAAAAGCCGAGTCGTAGAGCACCGTCTGAGTGTCATCCATCCATCCATCCATTATCCAACCCGCTGAATCCAAACACAGGGTCACGGGGGTCTGCTGGAGCCAATCCCAGCCAACACAGGGCACAAGGCACGGAACCAATCCCGGGCAGGGTGCCAACCCACCGCAGGACACACACAAACACACCCACACACCAAGCACACACTAGGGCCAATTTAGAATCGCCAATCCACCTAACCTGCATGTCTTTGGACTGTGGGAGGAAACCGGAGCGCCCGGAGGAAACCCACACAGACACGGGGAGAACATGCAAACTCCACGCAGGGAGGACCCAGGAAGCAAACCCAGGTTCCCAGGTGTCCCAACTGCGAGGCAGCAGCGCTACCCACTGCGCCACCATGCCGCCTCTGAGTGTCATATGGAAGCTTATTAGGGTACAGAGAAAAGAAAAAAAAATAGGCACACAGTGGGAAAAAAAGCTTGAAATGTCAACTTTAATCTTGAAATTTCCACTTTAATCATGTAGTTTATTTTGTCTTTAAAGTAGAACATCATAAACTTCATCTTAAAATCGTTTAATTTACTAGTTTCTCAAATACCACCATAACTAAAGTAGCACGTTAAATGCTGTGTTTTGTATATGTTCTTCTATGTGCTCTGTGTGTGAATCACTATGTGCTTCTTAAACCGGCTTTCTCTTTCTCCGACAGGACACAGATTCCATTACATTCGTGATATTACAGCTCTCTGAATAATTTTAAATACTGAGATGTATACTTGATATCATTTTCATGATGATAGGAATTAAAGCATGTTATTAAACTTGGGAACACGGTGGCGCAGTGATAGTGATGAACTGGCGCCCCATCCAGAGATTGTTCCTGCCTCCTGCAAGATGCTTGCTGAACCGTGCGTGACCTTCGATGAAATAATTTATTGCAGCATTACTGTCTCTTTCAAACATACTAACCTCCAATTCCTGTCCTTCCTTTTCAATGCGATATTGATGAAAAGGCAAAAGCGAAAATAGATCAAATATACAGTATGGACATAGGTGATATGACAGAAGTGCGCTGCGTGAGATGCAGATCATGTGGCACGGTAGCAGCAACAGCAATCCAGCAGCTGATCAAGCAAAGAGGAGGTAAAAAAAAAAACTGTATTTGGTTTCAGAGGAGTGACCACGTCTCCTTGGGGTGCATTCAGCCTCCCTCTTCACAACACGAGCAGCAGAGACGTGAAGTGGCTGGCACATAGCGCAGGCCGGGAGGGGGAGAGGCGGGGGGGTGGTCAAGCGAAGCAATATCAGCACCCTAGTATCTGATATGGAAAACACCCCAGCAAAAGAAAAAAATGTAGGTTCATAAAAAATGACTCCAGTAAAGGCATGTTAAAAAAAATAACCTAAATTAGGTAATATTTTTAAATATCAGTACTGTGCACTAGAAAGCATAAGCAGAATATACATAGCAATAAAATAGGTTTTATTTATCAAAAGGCCTACAAATACATGTGTATACTTAGAAACAGAAACAAGGTACTGCAGGAATAAAAGCACAGTGATGCTCAAAGAGTTTGGTACATTTTAATGGATAATTTAGCCATTTTTCTTTAGCAATGTACTTACTTCATTTCAGTGAAGTGAATAAGAATAATTCAGATGTGTGGAAGGTAGGAAATAGGAGACTACAATCGCTCCATCCAAATTCTGCTTCCAGTGTTACCAATTTATGATGAAGCAGTCATGTAGTACCTCTGTTGACTTCAGTGATCATAAAACTGATTTTACTATGGGCTGTCTATGAAGTACAGAATACTTACTGATCTTCATTGCATCCTGCCTGGTAGTTACTCATTAAGGATTTATTGGAACTCTGGATTATTAGTGTGATTGCACACTTCCAAGACCATTGATCTGAAGGTATCCTGTAAGACATGTGCTGTACCACACAAATGGACTAGAGAATGACTAAAATAACACCAGGGTGTGGGACTGCTTTCACATAGAAGTTTCCATGTTTTCTGTATTTGCTCAAAATAAAAAGTTCAAGGCTTCTACGTACAATATATTTTTAAACCTTTTGTGACTCATGGTTACTCTCTTTAGCTATTACTAATTTTCATAAATTCTGGATAATTCAATGTATAAAATTATTTTTCAGCATAAATGAATTTTTTCAATTTTATAACATTTTATTTTCTTTCAGTTAACTTTTCAGTTAACTCAAATATTTAAATACAGCAAAGGAAAACTTGTTCTATGTTTTTCTTTTAGGAAATACATCAAAAGTAAGGAAATGCAAATTTGGCAGGAAAAATTCACCATACAGAAATTATACAATGTCATCGAAGGATTGGTAACTATTAGAAAGGGGGTCATTTCCTATTTGGGCTACTTCTACTGGTATGATATCCCTGACACTATAGAATTAGAACAGTTTTCATTAAAGCAGATAATGTAATTACCAAAGTATTTCAATGCATCAGCCATGCCATTAACTGTGAGCTGCATTTGCTCACAGCAAGATTTCTCCAAGACCTTTATCTGACGCTGCTGTGTGTGGCCTGTTGTTTTCACGTTTTAAAATCCGAGTCTGCTTTAAATCTTTCAGGCTACATGGCAGAGGAATGAATGGATTGACTTCAAGATTCCAAGCACTCATCATAATCATTTTGTGAGTTAAGAGCATTCTGTCTGAAGTAGCATTGTGCTGATAATCAAAATAAAATTGACTAAACCCACACACTGGGCAACCTTATGTATCAGCTGCTCATTCACATATTTAAGCAAGAATAGATCTCTACTTACTTATTAATTATGGCAAACAGGTCTGTGAATTTGAAACATATAAACATATCGTGTTAAAAAAATCTAAGTAGTATTTCGTGTCAAATTATTATTTTTTTCCTTTCTTTCCTAACTCTTCTGAGTTCAACTTCAGCTTTTGCCCCAGTAACTCCTGCAAGCCCAAAAACATGGCTTAAAACATTTGGACTCAATGGTACCTCACATGTCGCTGCTCAAGTCTTAGATACTGAGCCCGAACAATTCAATTAATTTTTAATTTCATTGTTAACCTGTTAACATTATGATTTCAGTTTAAGCGTAAACAGAAAAATGTTCAATATTATGTTTATTTTTCTTAAGATATTTGTTTTATACCAGTGGGCTACAGCTTGTTTAGTATATACATTACAGTGGCTGTAAAAAGTATTTACCACTTTGGAAGTTTTCATATTTTTTATCATAAAATATTGAATCATAGTGGATTTAATTTTGACACTGATCAACAGAACAGACTCTTCAAAGTGAAAGTGAAAACGGATCTCCACAAAGTCAATTTCAAGTATAAAACACAAAATAATTGATTACATAAGTAAGTATTCACCCCTTTAAAATGACACATGACAAATCACCACTGGTGTAGCCAACATATACATTACACAAGTATACAGTATATACTGTATATATAGATAGTGTTGTACAAACGCCATTGCAAAAATACATCTTAACAGAAACTGCTCAAAGATGGTGATAGCTTCTCTTTAGAGTACTTCTGGGTAAAAGAGGCGGGTCCAGATGGCCGGACCCCGGAAGTGACATCATTAGTGTTAAAGCTGTCAATCTTCTGGTCTACAGGAGGACAAAAAAGAGTGTTGGTACACAGTGTTAACTCGTGGGAATCACCATTACTCAAGCTTAGGGATGGGAATTGATAAGATTTTCACGATTCTGATTCCATTTTCGATTCTGTTTAACAATTCGATTCTTTATCGATTCTCCTATCGATTCTTATTTTTAAAAAAGGAGAACACACAGGTCGATTAACTTAGAACTTTGTTTTATATCTTATCTTTGAACAAGATAGAAATTTAGGAGTAGCATGACCTTACAAACCCAACAGTGAGATCTTAAGAGATCCACAGCCTACGGCTCCTCGATGGGGTGCCACGTGGTCCCCAGAAAAAAATGTGTAAATGTAAAATAATAATAAAATAAATATTCTACTGTAGCAATAACAAAGTATAACATAAATTATTCTGTGGCAATTACACAAGAATGTCCAGTAACATTTACACTCTCCTTTTTAAAAGTATATATGAGCTGAGCACTCAAAAATAAAACTACATCAGCCAGCAACAAATACAATCAACTCAAGTCCAATGGAACTATGCACAGTGCAATTCTGCAACCATCAACTATTTTGACAGCTACATCCATGTTGGCCGCATTATCAACAGTGGCTGCCACAACCTTGTCTTTGATACCATACTCCTCCAAGATCTCATCAGTCTCCTCTGCTACAGCTGTCCCTGTCTGTGCCTGGTACACTGGTTTGGTTTTGAGGACTTTTTCTTGAGCCTGGCCATTCCTGACATAATGCAGCGTTACTGTGAGGTAATGATCTTGACTAAAACTTGCCCATCCATCTGCAGTGACGGCTGCCTTCAACACGTTTCAGCTCAGAAATGGAAACGGATGAAACATCTGGTAAGAGGAGAACACGCAAATTTGACATTCCCTGACTTAGCCTACAACTAAACACATTCACTTACCGAAAATCGGGGGCATCTACTGTGGCAAATGGGTGCAAGCCTTTTACCACAAACTTAGTCACTGCTCGGTGACATTCGTCTATCCTGGCCTGTGTCATTTTACTTTTCCCCACCTCTGTGAAAGGAGAAGCTACCGGTAGACTGCAGTGAGAACTGCCAGCATCTGAGACAGCCAGACTCTGTCTGTCTCTCTCGTCATGGTCATCTAAATGCAATGCACAGTAATAGCAGGTTTTGCAATAAGGCAAATCGCGCTAACATAATATGCAATGTTAGTTGATTAATTACCTGCCGTATTAACTGGAGAGGACCTGCAAACGTTACCGCTGCTGCTGGGTTGAGATTCACTAGTCCGGAGCGGATCAAAAACACAACATTCATTTAAGGTTATCGTGTGTTTTGTGTGCAAATGCTTTTGCATATTCGTAGTGTTTCCTCCCTTTGATGAAATATCTACTTTGCAAGTATTGCAAGTTGCCCTGTTGTCATCCTTTCTCGTAAAGTATAACCAAACTTTTGAGCATTTGTGCCGCTTAGGCGCCATGTTTCCTGCTGGGTAAATGACGCTACGCAACGCGGTGACATCATTCGAGGTGACTGGAATCGATAGGGGAATCGTTTGCAAAAATGGCAAACAATTCCAAGGAATTGAAACAGTGGGAACCGGTTCTCAACAAGAACCGGTTTTCGATTCCCATCCCTACTCAAGCTCTTTACACGCGCATGATAAAATATATTTTGTGAACTACTTCAGTTATGTTATATTGTGCATGGACTAAATTTATTCACTTAAAGTTTCTGACTATTAATTGACAAATAAACACTGCTTAAAACTAATCCTAAAAAATTCAAACATTATTTTCTCCATATGAATTAGTGTATATTAAAATAATTTGGGATATTTTCATTTCAACAAACTCTTGAAAGCTGCTTATATGACTGCACACTTTTACAAATCACATTTTTTAGAAAATCTCTTTTGTGACATTTGCTGTTGTAAGATTTCTGTTTGCCTCAGCACAACAAAGAGACGTTAGCTGGTTTATAAAACTTACAAAAGAGTAAGAGATGATGGTCAGGTTAGATTGAATCAAATTTCAAATGTCACAGACTCCTGATGCTTCCAATTTGCAAATCTTTCCCTCCTTTTTTAGATTTGTTGTATCTTTTAGTGTACCTTTGTGAATAACATTTATTTTTATTATTCAAACAGATTTGATAATTAAAGATTATTATTTCAGAATTCTGATAAAAATAGTCTTTGTTTTGTTGTTTTCAAGATATATAACTGAAAAAACTGTAGCTGATGGTGAGTAAGGCAGGATCAAGTATGGGTCATACGCGTGCCAAAAGAAATCTCTATGTCCAAAAGTTTGTTTTAAAAGATTTAGTGAAAATTCAAAGCAAACAGTTCACACAAGAATAAAGAAAAAGGTTGTTACACACATAGAATAAAAGGCAAAAAAAATGGGAAAAATGTTTCTTCTATAAACCTAGCCTTTCTTGTCAAACTTTAGTTGTTTCTGTACTTAAAGATGCTTTACTTTGCCTTCAGTACGCTCTAAATGTACAGCACGTCTCGTTCAATAGAGCATGTTAACTTTCATACTATTGGGCATGTTAAGGCACAGTGTGAAACCATGTGCCCTCCATGCCTTACACACAGAAAGGCAGGTCACTAACTGAAACTAATCTATAGTCAGAGAGACAAGAAATAGTTAGAATATACCAATTCAATTCAGCTTGTGAGGGTTGTAAGAACCTCTCATAGACTATGCACCAATATATAGGCAAACATTAAATATAACACAAATAACTAGCAAATGGCTCTTACACAGACTTTGTTATTATTTATGCCAGCGTACTAATCCAGAATTTGCCACAGAAGCACAGAATTAGACAGCAAGTAATCACTAACTGGAGATTCTGTTCCATTCTCTTCCCATACCAGATATGTGTAATGTGTACTTTCATGATATTTTAGATATTATACAGGGTGAGGCAGAAAGGACGGACGTCTTTGAAATGGCTAGAACTCACCACTAGGTGGAATGACAGATGCGCGGTAGGTGGCGTTAGGTTCGCGAAGTCTTAGCATTTTTTAATTTTCTTTTTAGTTGAAGCCATGGAGCTGTGGACAATAGAACACCGCATTTTTGCATACAACTGTTTTGTCAAGAACAACCAATCTATTACCGCAGTTCAGCGTGAGTTTCGTTGCCATTTCAATATCCACAGAAATAAAGCTGTTCCCGCTCGTAACACTATCTTACGTTGGGTTAAAGCACTTCATACACGAGATACACTAATGAACAAAAGACCGCCAGGGGCTACATGAATGGCACATACCCCTGAAAATGTGGAAAGCAAATGTGGAAAGCGTAGGACTGAGCAGCAGGGCTAGTCAAAGTCGATCTGCTCGGAAGCATTCTTCTGAACTTGGCCTCAGTAATCGTTTGGAGCGCTATATCGAGATGATAACCAACTTCTTTTTACCTGAATTACGACTGGCGTGTGTGGTTTCAACAGGATGGGGCGACAGCCCACACAGCTAGAGCATCAATGGATGTTATTCGCCCTCTCTTCCCTGGTCACCTCATTTCCAGGTTTGGCCTCCTTGGTCCCCTGACTTATCCATGTGCGATTATTTCTTGTGGGGTCACCTCAAGGCACATGTATATGAGCCTAAGCCCCGTACATTGGAGGAACTGAAGGAAGCCATTCACGTGGAAGTCGCCCAAATCGACAGAGCGATGTTAAAAAGAGTGGAGGCCAACTTCCATGAACGCCTTCAGAAATGCATCAGTGATAATGGACACCACATGGGAGATGTTGTTTTCCACACTTGATTTTGTCAAATGCTATTTCAATATGAACTCAAATATTTCAATATATTTCTTTGTAAGAAAAAAATTAACAGTTTTGTGATTTTGTAAAAAACATCCGTCCTTTCTGCCTCACCCTGTACCAGTGAACATTAGTTTTATTTCAAAAACACCACACACAAGTCAAATATAGCATTTGCCGATTTGTGACAATTAAGTATGCTGTGTTAGCAACCCTGCTAACTACATGCCTCCAAGATTATGCGTTAATATGCTGAGGCACATGAATGTCTAGGCCAGGGTACCTCAATCACAGTCCAGGAGGGCCGCAGTGGCTGCAAGTTTTTGCTCCAACCCAATTACTTAATAAGAAGCACTTATTGCTCAAGTAACACTTCTGCTTCACTTTAGTTGTCTCGCTCGTTAAGATTTTGAACC
Source organism: Erpetoichthys calabaricus (assembly GCF_900747795.2). Taxonomy (NCBI): domain Eukaryota; kingdom Metazoa; phylum Chordata; class Cladistia; order Polypteriformes; family Polypteridae; genus Erpetoichthys; species Erpetoichthys calabaricus. Next base: position 211,937,220 of record NC_041398.2, on the reverse strand, counting down.
CTTATTGCTTAATTTAGTCTCAAACAGCTGTATTCTTGGTTTTTAGCAATAACATGCAAATGACAAAAGAGAGCAACATTTCTCCATTTTAGCTTGTTACCATTTACACTCGTGTGTATTTATCATGCACTATTGGGTTTAATTAAATACTTGGAAGGAAAGTGAAGAGAAAAAAGTGAAGGACTGAGAATTACTCCTCCATTTTATCCTTCAAATCATTTGGATGATATCCTTAGAAAGGGGAGAAAATCTAGGATATGAGAATTACCTGACAGAGCAGAGTTAAAGCACTAACAATGTAAATGTATTTATATAGCACATTTAAAACAACATAGCAATGCTGTGGCCAAAGTGCTTTACAATAAAAGCAATGAAATGAAACAAGCCATGAAATTATATTATTGGCAAGAATTGTTTTCTAATTAAGCAACCGGGTTAGTACAAAATCCTGCAGCCATTGTGGCCCTCCAGGACTGTGATTGAGGACCCCTGGTCTAGCCAATGCGGATGTTTCTAAACATTTTTGGGCTGAAGAAATGTATGATGCTATATTAAACAAATTAACAATTAACTACCTCGTTCCCATCAACTCCTTTATTCAAAGGTGCAGAAGTACACGCTAAAAAGACTACAACTGATAGCTAATTGGTTGCATCATGACGCCTTCCAAAGCAACGATGAATCAGGTATTTTTTTATTTCTGAACTAATTCCATAAACAGATGAAGCTTAATAATGAAAGCTTATTTTCCTTAAAAACGCAGCAGCATTTTAATTCTACTATGGCATCAAAGCAGCATCCTTTCCAATTGCACTGAGTGGAAATCGTTACTGCATCTCTAAACAGAGGTGTTTCCTGAGGTGTAACCACAACTGCTTTGACCTTTCTCGCTCATGCTGTCTTTGCCTTTGATTGGGCTCCTGCTCCTGACATTTTTTTGTGTGTGTGTTCCCTCATACCACCCCGTAACTGATGGTATGTGTACCATAGGTTGAGAACCTTTGCACTAGAGGTCAGTTTTCATGATCTGTTTGAGAGAATATCATTATCCTAATTGAAAGCTAAGCTGTGAAACCAACAAAGTAGGTGGCTCCACTAGCCTGTTTTTTTTATTTTAAATCCTTCCCCCCAAACACACTTCTGAAAGCTTTCATCTCACTTCCATACAGCCCTTCCCCAGCACGAAAATTAACTCTTGTTGGTCTCCTGCTGGAGTACTTTCCTGTAACTTTCCAGAAAGTGCTGCATATATTCACATGGATGAATATAAGTTGATTTTTAGGTTACTTTCACTTTGGTGTTTGTTGTAAATGTCAGATTGGTTTGTCCTTTGATAATGGTGCATGTTGTGTGATGACTCAGATCTGAGGTGCCTGATTTATGTCTATACTGTGATAAAAATCCTAAACAGTATGCAGTAAGCAAAAGGCCATCGATTTCCTTTCTCATCAAGAACACTTGAAAATAACTACCACATGTGTGATTTTTCTTTTGTCATTTTAATGGGTTTACAATTGCCACTTTTACCAGCCTTTCAGGTGTTGGTAATACTCTTTCTAGCTGTCTCCACTAACAACTACTTTTATGTTGTGCATCTTCACTGGCACACACTACTAAAAACAGCAGCATGTATTTAAAAACAATGATTTAGATTTATGCAGCAACTGAAAAAAACTGTTTATGAAATAAGCTGAAGTTGCAGAATTTGGAAAACCCTGAACAAACGCAGCTACAACAAGAAAAGACAGAACCATTTTACAATTAGCAATGCCCTCTCGTCTGCCTTGAGTATCTCATTTATGTATCCATGTTTATCACATTTTGGTCCCTGTTCTAAATTAATTGTGTATCCTAAGCAATAAAATTATACTAAAAAATGAATTTTTTTATTCAAATCATAACAGATTATTGGTGAAGTGTGGTGAGGCTAGGGATCTGCTCGGCAATCAGAAGGTTGTTGGCTTGAATCCCTTAAATGCTAGGAATGACTCCACTGCATTGGGCCTTTGAGAAAGGCCCTTAACTTGCAATTGCTCCTTCCTCGGTTTGACGTTAATCTACATCCAGCCCTGTAAGCAGGTCCTCCAACTTGCAGGGAAAACTCAGAGGTTGGTGGCAGGATTGGCACTCCAGTCACTGTTAAAAAACTTCACACTGTTCTAGTCCATTCGAACTAGTGAGGTGCTGAGGTGTCGCCCATTGCACGACTGCGTTCGGGTCCTAATTTGGGATCCTGAGTTTGTGAGTTATGTGGTGGGTGCGGCAGCAGAGCACAAGCTCCCAACCAACCTCTAACAGATTCTGCAGTGCACACGGGTGCAATGGCTTAAACGTATATCATAAAAGGGAGAATTGCATGGTGGTACTAGAATTCACTCCATCTAGCTGCTTAATGAGTGTTAAACCTGTAGCTTTAAAACCTAATAAATACAAAAGTGTGTTTGCCAATTTGAGACAGATGCGTTAAATGACAACACTTTACCAGTCTGGAGTAGGCCAATTATTTTACACTTATCTTATTTTGTACTTTACTTTTCACTTTTATGCTGAAGACTGTGCTTAACCTGCAATCAAACAGTAATAAACCCTCCGAATCACAATAATACATCATGTTGAACAAAAAAAAATATGTTTTCCTATCCATACATTTGAACAGGACAATATCTTGAAAGAGTAAATCAAAAAGTAACAAACGTCTCAAATGGCAAACAAATTCAAAGGTAAAATTTGCAAGTGTGAACTTCCTTGCTACTGTTCTGCACTTACTAGTTATGCATACCGATGAATAGAATAATAAGTAAGCCAATCTCTCTGCTATTCCATGCCTGACTGCATATTTAACAGTATCACGCTGTTTAGTTACATAGGTGAGTTACAGAACAATTCCCATTTAATTATGCCATAAATAGGATGACCCAAACCAATATGTCATCCTCTGTGTAGCAAAAAGTTTAATTAGTGCTGAATGTAATTTCTCCTTGCAGCATGGTTGCACAATGCAGAGTAGCTCCAGGGATGTCAGTTTGAATCCCTGTTTGGTCATTTTCTATATGGTTGTTCTCTTTTTGTCCATTTGGCTTATCTTTAGTACTTTGTTATACTTCTACACCCCAGAGACATGCATGTTAGGTCAACTGGGCACATTACATTGGCACAATGAGTATATGTGAATGACTGTACCCTATGTTGGTTTGCTTAATTCTTGCCTTTTGCCTGACCCTTCTTGCCACCACATAATAGATAAAGTGTGTTCAGGGCATTTAAGGGTGCATGAGTGAATGGGATATATTTGGCAATCATATATTTTTCTCTAAATTCCCATTACAGAATTATTTATGAAGCTTAACAGTAGAGTAAGTACTAAAATAAAACACTCTCTCTGTTGTTTAATTCTCAATAGATCCATATTGCAATTACTTAATAGACTGGTATTTGAAATAAACCACTGAAACCTATTTTAAGCACAATCATTTCTCTAAGTGCCAATATCATCCTTCCAGACATTTTTTGTGGGTGTTAATCTGAGCCGCTGAGCAGCTTTATTTTTTGGTTGCCATGCAATACATTATAAAATACTAAATTTGTTTCCTGTTGGCTGATAATCTAAGACCCTACATTGTTCACAGTGCACTGAGCCAGCTAAACCTAGTTTTTTCCAAGTGTCTATGACAACCTCTTCAGATGATCTTGGTTTGCTTCCTTTGGCAAACAAACGTTTGTTCTCACATTCTTCACAATTTTTGGATTTCAGAATTAGTATTTGAAAAGAATTTTATGTCAAGAATAAACCAGCTTGGTTTAATAACATGACCATAAGGCTAATTATAAATTGTCAGAATGTGGAGTTCTGCGCGGGGTCCTTAGCAACAGAAAGGTAAGGCTACTAGGTCAAGTGGGCGTACCTTAAATATATTATGTGTCTGTAGCTGTATAAAACAATCTAGAAGTATTATATAGTATATCTAAATGAACTGTAATGTATCTTGAAAGTCAGACTAAATTGGAAATTAACAATATCTTTGACCAAGACAGAAACATCTTCCATCTGCAAACTCAATGGGTCTCCAAGATTCAGTGCATTTTAATATTGCAGTATCCTATGTCCTTCCATTAGTTACACCACAGCCATTAATCTTTGAAATGATGGATTGCACAATAATTAATGAGTGACTTTTTTGTTGTTTCCAAAGGAATGTTTCTTCTTTTATTTAAATAACATCTTTGTGGATTCTACACACAGTTATATGCCTCATTTTTGGGAAATAGCATGCTCATAACTGAATGAGAGATAACTTTTGTACTTTGGTTCTTTTTCAAAATACATGTTTCAAAGGCATTTTAGAGATCTGGATTTAAAGTATTGGTATAAAGCAGTTACACTTTTGGAATATTACATTTATTTTTAACAGTGATGTACATTAGCAGTGCTTCCTGAATGTTGCTGCTATAGCTATGGCTTCTTCACTCACTATGTTTATACTTTCCCATTATTCTCCTCAAGTCCACATGAGTTTTGTCAAATACTCTGGTTTCCTCCGATATCACAAAAAGCAAAGTATTAGACTGTGTAATGACAAAAATTAGACTAGTTTAAATGAGTGTTGGTATGTACAGGAGTGTGCATGAAGTACAGTAGAATAATGTCTCATCCAGCAGCAGTTTCTGACATATTCCATATTCTGCTTAAAAGGGCTTCCACTTCCTATAGCTCAATAATGTAAAAAAGAAGACTCAGAAAAAGGATGAATGGATGGACACCTCCCTCACTCACACTCACATAAATGTAATGCATATACAGTATAATTGAACCCATAGGAATGTTACAGCAACAAGGGTCTTTCCTCTTTGTTTTTGCCTTTTATCCCCCCTGCTCCCCTTCTTTTGCTTTGAGTAAGTTTCATCCTGTGTTGTTTTTTTATCTACACTCTCTTTCCCTAACCTTTGTCAATTTTGCATGTTATGAATACCATTTTTTCAGGTTATAGTTCACTGTTCTATGTCTGTACCTTAAAATTACAAATTTCTGCTTATTGTTTATTGTACAGTATATAGCAATTTAGAAGGTTTACTGGGTTGCCATTTTGTTTTTGATTTATGCTTGTGGGCACAACCATTTCAGTATTTTGCTCATTTTGTTGTTAGACACGGTGTCCATTGCTAGCCATAGGAACCCTGCTGATGCTACTATTTAAGATGGTGGCTCTGTACAAATAATATCTAGGATTTGGAGAAAAAAAAAAAAAATTCCTCACAGTTCAAATGTGATTCTGATTAGGGTAAACTCTTTTTTTAGTTCTTTGTTTTGCCTTTTTGCAATGTTTTAGACTTTCCCTTTTGGCTTTGTTCTCTCTTCTTGGTAACACGCCTTCACCATTTTGCTTTACATCTCCCTGCCTTTAGCACACACTTAGCTACAATAATATGCAAGTATTCCATGGATCAGGATTATATGCAACTTGTGTATTGTTCTGGAAACACACAAATTGTAATCAGCAGTTTTGAACATGTGCAGGAAGTTTATAAAAACACACAGCATTTGTGAAAAAGCTTTTTGGACCCTGAAACATCCAACAACTGGTGGAGCTGTGCCCACTGGCCCTTAGTTCAGAAAACCCACTATTCACAAGTAATACAACCAGACACCTGTTTATTATAAGGAAACCACATTTCAAACTTTCTGACATAGTCGCACATACTGTAGAAACTTCTTTAGCATTGCTATTCCAACTAAAGCAAGTGAGCAACATGCATTTCTAGACTATACCAGTATTATGAAACCTTAAAAAAACTCACATACAGTCTGTACAGTACATACTGTACACCCAGATGAAATAGGTTTCAGTATTTAATATATAAAGCTCATTGTGTGTATGTTTGGTTCCGGGGGTAGCTTTGGGTTTACTTTTTCCTTTTTACTATAGTGAGTTTTAAGGACAATGCCACCTGGTAGCTCAGATGCAAGTGAGACACCAGAAAAGGCTGATGCCAGACTAGCAGACAGAGGGACCAGAGCTTAGAATTACTTACACGGACAACAACGGATGCTGCTGCTAGTTCAGAATAAAAATGATTGATACTCATGCTTTAGAGAGAGTTTACATTAGCCAGCTTAATGTACAAACTAATAAGGTTGACATACTAAGCACACGTACCCTCAGACTAAACGGGCAATTCAGACTCAGGCAACATGTACATTTGGACAGACTAACCTGGCAACTCTATTCTAAGAAAAAGCGAGTGAGACATACAGTTTAGAGAGCATGTATAAGCTAACTTATAAACTAATAAGATCTGTGTACTAAGTACACACACTTTTTTGACAACACATTTTAAGTAGTCACTTTAGCTTCTTGTTGGAGAAATAAAAATTCCGGCAAAAATATACTTTTAAAATGGGGAAAATGGATGGTTGGATGAAAGACTGACTGCTATGAGTTTGTCAGAATCATTAAACAACAAAATCTATTACAAAATACTGCATAATATATGTGATGCAGTAGGAAAAAATGCACATTTATTTGTTAATATTGCTACAAAAAAGCAATATTTAATCATTGAAATGTGGTTTGTGCAGTATTTCTAGATAATACCTCAAACTTCCAGAAGGCTGGGTTGAAATCTCAGTGTGGCGCTGTGTTTAGTTTGCACTCTGTCTTTTGTCCTGCATTGGACCCTGCATTGAAACATGTAATGGCATAGAGTAAATTGTGTATCTAGAATTTGATGGGCCCTAGTGCAAAAAAAAATTAATTAATTAAGCTCTCCCCCATATGAAATTAAACTAAAAACAATTTAAATAAAAGGTCAATAGTCATAATAATGCTTTATGGAGTTGTGAAAATAAGTATGCCATTAACCTTTTCATTCTTATGTCAAGTAGGCAAGCATGTTAATAATAAAACCTTGCAAAACAACAAGCATGCAGACACCGTGGGCACCCCAGCCCAGCCCTGGTGTAAATGTCCAGCCTACTCTGCCTGCATCTGCACTATTATAGTGTACTCTTTATAGTTTAAGACTGGCTGTTTTAATTTTAGTTCACATTGTCTGTGGGAGGCACACTGATGCGGTGGTTAGCACTGTTGCCTTGTGAATCCAGAATCTCAAAACAATCTCAAAGCATGATCTTTTTTAAAAATAAACCAAAAAATTTGCTTTTAGTTTGACTGGAATTAAGAGACCATTCTTTTATGAATATTGTTCTTTAAAAGAGAAAACTTTTTTTAGTTTTCAAAACAGTAATACCCATAATTTACACCCAGTTTAATACATTATGTCACTCCAGCATGGCTGGAAACTGTTTCCTCCGCAAGTTTGAAATAAATATTGCAGACAGTTCCTTACCTATAATAACTCTGTCACTACAGAAATCATAAACCAGTTAACATGCACAGTATTTCTTTTGACTAGCACTGAAACAGCAGGATAACCTAATTATTCTCAAACCTGTTTAATCCTGACCCAGCAGTATCCGATTTAAGGCAGGAACTAAAGCTGGACAGGCCACCAGTCTGTTACAGGGAAATTGCAAAATATAATGTCCAAAACCTTGCTGTAAATGTACAACGATCTCAACACAATACAAAATGATGCAATTTATTTTTGTATAGCACTCTTCACTGAATGCAAGCGCAGTGCACTGTGAAGAAATTCTCAGGTAAAATACAAGTATAGATTATTCTAACTAAATATGTAATTAGTACATATACAGATACATACTGAAAACAAAGTAAAAACTAATTAACATAAATGGAAACTGACAATATCTGTCCATTAATTAATTGTTGAACTATAGCCAGTTGACAACAGAGAAGATCAGACGTAGTCGCCGTCCTGAAGACATCGGCCAACTTGTCACCTGCCCCCTCCTGGGCATTCAGCAGTGGAGTCTGATGTCCATCCAATCTGATGAGTGAACATTTCTACCTGATGATTCCAATGTTCCTTTATCTTAGGATGACTTTTACATGGGAACAAGAGCAACTTGGAAGTAGATTATAAAGATATTGAAAGTAGAAACAGAAAAGTAGAGGGTTAGTAATGGTTTATAAATACTGTATTTCTTATATTTTTAAGATACATTACAAACAAACAAAAATGCTGTATGCACATCTGATCAGCAGCTCTAGTCATGGTATACTAGAATTAAGTATTGAGTCTCTTGGCCAGGATTTAAAAGATGAGACCGAAAACTGAAAAGTTAGCTTGGTTTTGTAAAAACATAAAATGATGTAATTGAACAAAATGTATGTGTGTAAGTCCAGAAAATAGGACAGAATGATCAAACTTGTTTGTGTTTTGCGTACGTGACAAAAAGCATGTATACTTTCTGGAAGTTTTCTTTTAATGATGTGTGTGACAAGAAAATATACCTTTAGGGTAATGACTTTACAAATTGGAAAAATACAAAATGAGTCAGGACGCTATTTTTATTGCTTACGTGGTCAACGATCAGGAGACTAGAAAGGTATAAAAGAGCAAGGACATCTGCGCTCGAGGCAGATGAAGTGCGGTGTCCTAGGACTGTGTTTCTCTGTCATTTTACCCTTGTCTGGTATGTATCAATAAAAGGTTTTGACTAATTTTAATTTTCTTCTCTGTCTTCAGTCACAAAAAGTGTCCACAGTTTTTGGCGCCCGGACGTGGGGCAAGAGACGGCCGGTCGACTCCTCCAGCGAGACCATTTCAGTGATCCGTCTTACCAGCGGACTGCCGTCAACTTGAGCACTCCGGCAGCAGAGCATGCAGCTCCGGCAAAAGTTAGGACTGCCCTGTCCTGAAACAGTTCTTGCGTGAGGAGCCCCTGGTCTCCTCTTTGCTACATCCACGGTGACTGAACGGATTTCCAGACAGAGCTTGCACACTTCCAGGCTGGGGTAAGCACCGGGGGATTTCCAAACATTTTTTATTTTCTAAATTACGGGAGGGCGAGTTTCCTGTTGACCGTCTAGTCATACTCATATCTCAACGGGTTGCTTAAGGTGATGGAGACTTGACCCAAGCAGTTTGACGCATACGAAAGGTCTGACGAAAGGATACTGGCCTCACCCATATCCTAGACTCGGCTGGACGTATTGATGTAGTATTCTGCTGAACCGAATCGGACACGAAGTCACCTGAGCTGGAATCCGGGGATGTGAGCGGACAGGCTAACGGGACGAGTAACGGGGTGGTATATATATGTATGGAAACATAAACAGAAAAAGAGCACAGATTGCAGGATTGCTGTTAGGACGGAATAAATAAATCTACATACTAATAGCAACAATACCGTGTTCTCCTGGGAACTGGGACAGGACCGATAGTTAGGTGTCTCCCCTTGGGAAAAAAGAAGGGAACAGTAAGGGAACAGTGAGTGGCACACTTAATACCTCGCTGATTCATACGTACAAGGGATTAGGCGAATCAGTATATAGTTGGAAAATTAAATACAGGACCCGGGAGGGCAAGGGGACATAATGGGAACCTATAACAGTAAGCCTGTTAATCGCCGCACAGGGGGATCAAAATCATTAATGCTGGAAGAATTATTTTCGGAGGATCAACAGACGCCCCGTAAAAATGGGTCTCCTAGGAAATTTATAGAAAAGAAGACAGGTTTAGATTTCAAGAAGGCATGTAAGAAATGGAATAGACAGAGTGGTGGGCGTTGGCCGATAGAGGGGACAGGAGATGTAAGTGAAATACAGGAAGCTAGGAAGATCCTGTGTAGGAATAAGCAGGGTTGTTATAATAGTGGACCGTATCGAATGGATATGTTCGATAGATGGGAATTAGTAATAAAAGACAGAAATTTAGAAGCAGTACAGAAACAGAATGAATTGTTGCGGGCAAATGAGGGAAAGGCTAAAAAGGAGAAAGAGGAATTACTAATTACATTACAGAAAGTTCAGACAGGCACTGAACCACAGGCAGATGGGAGGAAAAGGAAGAATAATCCAAATAAAGACCCCCTTTATCCTATTATTTTTTCCCCTCCTCAGTACCAACCTCAGGCACCTCCATTATCCCCTCCTCTATCCCCCATTCCGACTGCCCCCCCTGCACTACAACTAGCAGAAGTTTCCCCTGATGATCCCCCAGGCACAGATCACTATGACCCCTCTACCCATCGTGATGACCCACCCTGTACTAGACAAACCCCCGTCTCCAAATGCACTCGAAGTCAAACCTCCACTCACAAACCAGCTCCAACTTTTTTCTCTTCTGATCCTTCACCTTCACTTACTTGCCCTTTAATAGAAGTTCCCAATCCTCATTATAACCCTGCCCATCCAGCCGGACCCCAAAATCCCACAACAGTTATGATAAATCGGAACTGGGACATCCAAGAATTAAAAGATGTCGTGAATGCACTTCCAGATCCAAAGGAAGTAGGAGGACTAAAATTTGTTGAACAACTTGATCAGTTAGATAGCATGTATAAGCCTAACGCTGCTGAATGGACCCAGGTACTTCGTCGAAAGCTTGGGACTACATGGGCCACTGTTAGCAGGGGTGTCCGCAATGACGTTCCATGGGTATGGAACCCAGCTTTAACTCGAGGACAGGGGATAGGTGGAGAAGGCGAATTTAACCCACAATGGGAGGCGTTGAGACAAAATATTGCAGAAAAATATAAAAAAGGAACGGACTGGTCCCTTATTTCTGCTGCAAAACAAAAGAGAGACGAGACGGTTGATGAATGGGCACATAGGATTCAAGACCTTATGGCTAATCACTCGGGCTTGGAAAATGTTGATGACCGCACTCGAGCTGCAGTTCCACCTTTTGTTTCCGGTTTGCGCCTTGATATACAAAACAAGGTCCGCACTTCCTGTATTGAGTGGGAAAGTGCCACGTTTGATGAAGTCAAACGACATGCTGAACATGCCGAAAAACAAACTAAGCAGAAGGAATCGGACTCTCATGCCAAATTATTGGCAGCACAGATGAACTATTATACCAGGAATACTCCTGACCGAGGCTGAGGATATGGCCTTAGAGGAAGGGGACGAGGACGAGGAAGAGGACGAGGTGGTTTTAGAGCTCCTCCTGTTGACCACAATAAGAATCCTTTTATTCCCTCTCCCTTTAATTCCAATGCTAATTCCTTCTCTTGCTACGCCTGTGGTGAAACTGGACATTTTCGTCGGGAGTGCCCTCACAGACAGCAACAGCCCCCACCTCCCCTTATTCCACCTGTTTCTTCTGACACCCCTGACCAACAATACTGGCCATAGGAAAACGCAGGGACCTCCAGCCACTCTTTTCAACTACCTTTGCTCACCCATAATTCAGAGACTGATCCTTTACTGACATTGTTCGTTGATGGCACTGAGACTATTTTCTTAATCGACACTGGTGCCACTCGATCTACCCTCTCGCTGGCAAAGGTCCCTGCCTCGAACGAGACTGTTACTGTGCTTACTGCTTCTGGACAACCTCACCTTCTTCAAGTATCAAAACCTCTTCAAGTCCAGTCACGTCCTGGCGGACATACCTTACTGCATCGTTTTCTTTTGAATCAGCTCTGTCCAGTTAACCTTTTAGGAAGAGATCTCATGACAAAACTTTCTCTTTCTATTTCTATGACTGACAAAGGTTTTTTCTGTTCAACCCCCAAGTTGTTGTGTCAAATTACCCCTTACCCCAAACCCTCTTTTGCAGCATGGACTTTAGATATTTCCCCACACACCATTCTCCTCAAAGCCCTACACTCTTTTTCCCCTTGTCTCTTTCCCAATTTACAGGCCCCTGACATTTTACACTGTACTGCCCAATACTTCCCTATAGAAGTAGACACCCCCTGGCTAGAATCTTTCCTTACTTCTGGTACTTGCCCCGAAACCCTTCACATCTCCTGTGTTTTTATTTCATCCACAAAGGCAGCTGCTTCTGTTCATCTTACATGCTCACAGCACATATATTATCTTGGCGGCACAGTGCCTCATATTTCCTTAGCTAAATCACGCACTGTTAAATGGGGGGAAATAGGACCATGGGTAGAAAAATGCCTTGAAAGAACAGACTGGTTACAAGTTACTCCAGGTATTTTTGATACTCCTGACCGTTTAATAACTAAAGTGGTGTTTCAAACTGATTTTTTAGTACATCGCGCTTTGTGCCGTCCTTCCTCTTTTGCTTGTTCATTGCAAACCACTTTCCCTTCTTGGCTCTCTATGCTCCCTGATTCACTATGGTCCCAGGGAAAGAATGATTATGGAAGGATAGCCCATTGTGAGCCTCTGGTGATCCACCCGAAATCCTCCTTCCGCCTGCACCGTGCCCAATATCCTCTGTCTCCCGAAGCAGAGGCTGGCATCTCCGCCGTACATTCCGATCTCGTCAAACGCGGTACCGCCGTTGGACATGGACCGTCATGCCTCAGGGATACACTGAAGCCCCTTGTGTATATGAACAAGCTCTTGCCCAAAATTTTAGAAGGCTTTTGGCCGGACAGGATACAGTATGTAGATGGAAATGATATGTAGCGCTACGGAAGAAGATTGTACAAAAGATACCCAGAAATTGTTGCTGTTTCTGGGGGAAAATGGCCATAAAGTTTCTAAAGTTAAGCTGCAGCTAATCAAAACAACTGTAAAATATCTAGGTCATGACATTACGTATGGAACAAGAGCTCTCTCTAGCGATCGCATTACAGCCATCCAAAATCTTCCTAGACCGGTCACAAAACAACAGGTTATGTCTGTTTTAGGTATTCTGGGCTACTGCAGACAGTGGGTTCTAAATTTTACTGAAAGAGCACAGCCGTTGCAACAATTGGCTAATACTCCTGGCATCCCCCTTTCTGGCCAGGTCCAATGGAATGAACAGGCTGAGAAGGCTCTCTGTGACCTCAAAACTGCTCTTCTATCTGCGCCCGCGCTAGGTTTGCCTGATCATTCTCGTCCATTCACTTTGTTCATGGACGAAAAGCAGGGATTTATGAATGCAGTACTGACGCAACAACATGGAGATAAACAAAGACCGGTGGCTTATTTTTCTAAAAAACTGGATCCAGTGGCCGCAGCACTTCCTCCGTGTCTTCGTGCTGTGGCTGCAACAACAGAAGCTGTATTAGCAAGCACGGATGTAGTTCTCATGAGCCCCCTAACAGTTAAAGTGCCTCACGCTGTACATTCTATCCTAGTACAAGCCAAAACTTCACATCTCACTACTGCTAGGGCAATACACTATCAGAATGTACTCTGTACTTTGTCAAATGTTACAATTGAAAGATGCTCCACTTTAAATCCAGCCACTCTTCTCCCAATTAACAACGAAGGAGAACCACATAATTGCCATGACGAAATAGCAAAGGTTGTAAAACCTAGAGTAGATCTACAGGAAACACCTTTAGAAACTGGAGAAATGATTTTTGTGGATGGATGTTCCTTGCGATTGAAAAATGGAGCACCCTCAACCAGTTACGCAGTGGTCCAAGGGGACCGCCTGCTGGAAGCAAATGGAATTTCATCAAGCTTAAGTGCACAAGCAGCTGAACTCGTAGCACTCACTCGAGCATGTCAGCTGTCCGAAGGGAAGATCGTAACAATTTATACGGATTCCAGGTATGCTTTTGGAGTCTGCCATGATCATGGAGCACTATGGAAACTAAGGGGATTTAAGACCAGTACTGGCAAACCCATCCAACATCAGAAATTGATCGAATCCCTTTTAGAAGCTATAACCAAACCATCGAAGCTAGCGATTGTTAAATGTCAAGCTCACACAGGAAAACAGGATCCTGTTAGCAAAGGAAATGAATTAGCTGACCACTTTGCTAAAGAGGCTGCATATAATAACACACCAATTTCTTTATTCCAACAGAGAAATGACCAGGACCCTGATAATCAAATTATTTCTTTACAGAGTGCAGCCACAGATATCGAAAGGAGAAAATGGTCCAAAGAAGGGTCCCTCTCTGATGGAGTCTGGACTCATAAACACACTAACAAACCTTTTCTCCCAAAAGCCTCTTTCCCAGGAATGGCAAAAATCGCCCATGGCCTCGATCACGCAGGTAGAGATGCCATGGTTCGAGATGTTGAAAAACATTGGGAAGCTGTAGGTTTCTCTACATATGCAGAGCAATTTTGCAGACGCTGTGCAATATGTCAAAAGTTTAATGTGGGAAAAGGTACCCAGGTAAGTCCCGCCGTTACCCCTAATCCAATGGGTCCGTTTGAACACCTCCAAATGGATTTCATTGAACTAACCCCGTCTAAAGGGTACCGATATTGTCTTGTGATTGTCGATGTGTTCTCCCGATGGGTAGAGGCTTTCCCTTCAAAACACAACGATGCCAAAACAGTAGCTAAAGCACTAATTAAAGAGATTATTCCAAGATGGGGTATCCCTCAAAAGTTACAAACAGATAATGGCACTCATTTTGTGAACTCCGTTATAAATGAATTAACCACCTGGCTCCAAATTAATGTGCACCATTATTGTAAATACCATCCCCAAAGCGGAGGCATCGTAGAACGATGCAATGGCACTTTAAAAGCTAAACTCGCAAAAATTTGTGAACAAACTAATTTATCATGGCCGGATGCACTACCCTTAGCTTTAATGGGACTAAGGGGACGGACACACCGACAACTGGGACTATCGCCGTTTGAGATTCTGACCGGACGTCCCATGCCAACGTTGTAGGAAATGTGAATTTGCATACTGTGGACAATGATCTTCTCTCTAGTCTTGCAGGTTTGCGAACCTCGTTGAAGGAAATCCACCAGCAGGTTAATCAAGCCTGGAGGACCAGCCCCCTTTCCAAGGATTTACCAATTCCCTTGGGCACCTGGATCCTGGTTCGAGATACTCGGAGGAAACACTGGCATCAGCCTAGGTGGAGAGGACCATTCCAAATTCTTCTATCCACACCACACGCCGTGAAAGTTGAAGGACTGCCTGCCTGGATCCACGCATCGCATTGCAAGAAATGGCTATCTTAAAAATATTTTTTCTGTTGACTGTTACCCGCACCCTCTCAGGCTACCCAAGGATGGGTGGTGATCTCTATCTAAGTACTTTACCGCCTCTATGGAAAGGGCATATATGCTACATGAGGAGCACATGTCTCGTATAGCTTCTTCCATTTTCTCTTCCCCATCCCTTCCCCCCCCCCCTTCCCCTTCATCAACCATTTCAATTTAATTATATATTGCCCACATCATTTTGTTCAAAAAGGGAGGAGTGTAAAAACATAAAATGATGTAATTGAACAAAATGTATGTGTGTAAGTCCAGAAAATAGGACAGAATGATCAAACTTGTTTGTGTTTTGCGTACGTGACAAAAAGCATGTATACTTTCTGGAAGTTTTCTTTTAATGATGTGTGTGACAAGAAAATATACCTTTAGGGTAATGACTTTACAAATTGGAAAAATACAAAATGAGTCAGGACGCTATTTTTATTGCTTACGTGGTCAACGATCAGGAGACTAGAAAGGTATAAAAGAGCAAGGACATCTGCGCTCGAGGCAGATGAAGTGCGGTGTCCTAGGACTGTGTTTCTCTGTCATTTTACCCTTGTCTGGTATGTATCAATAAAAGGTTTTGACTAATTTTAATTTTCTTCTCTGTCTTCAGTCACAAAAAGTGTCCACAGTTTTTCAGATACCAATAACATGGATTCTCTAACCAGAATAAATGTGGTACTTTAGAAACCAGGTAAATGCACTCAGTATTATCAATATGCCCACTGCTACAGTATTAATTCAGCACAAAGGACACACAAAAGCAAAAGTGGTATGGTTGTATTTTCACTGAAAGGTTTTGAAGTGTATGTGCTGCAGCTTGTTCACAGTTAATCTTGCAACAAGATATGAGGTTAAAATAACAAAATAACACATAACTTGCTGATAGAAGTAGAAACCCCCACTGCTTTATTGTAAAGTCACAAAGGCACAGTTGATAAACTGTTTACTGTGGTTTATTTTGTGCATTTGGTAAAGAAATGTTGTTTGATTCTTACCCCCAATATTAATTAATTTGCATGTGTGTGTTTTCATTCATATTCATGTTTCAAAAACACTAAAGAACGATCCCATCTCTCATATAATTTAAATGCAGTCTTCAAAGTAACTGTATGTGTATGCCCTTTGATGGATTTTTGTCCCACCCAAGTTTAAATTCTAAATGGTTCAGGAGCTCTGAAATGGAAAAAAACTTTGTTCAGTATATTCTAGGAGGCAGCACACATCTCTGGGCTACTTGCTTCACATTATACTTGTTATGATTAGGAGTCACAGACATAATAAAAGTGGTGTGAGGCTTCCAAAATAAACCACAAAAGGCAGGCCAAGACCTTCACCAGCCTTCCCAGATGAGGTCCACCCCAATCCAACTTACTCCAACTGCTTACTGCTGGTTCTGGCCTAGAAGGCTTAAAAAAATGGAAACCTGTCTTAAATAACTAGAAAATTCCCAAAATATATGAATAGCCTCACAATTGGAAGGATGAAGATGAACCCTCGGCTTGTGCACAAAAAGGTAAATCCCTATAAATGAAGAATTTATAAAAAAAAAAAAAAGTAAAATACAAGCATAATACTCAAAAAGAGAAACAATTCACAAAAAGGAGTTGCCTAAAAGGCAATCCTACGTAAACAAGTTCCAAAACACAACTCAAAAGACAAAATCTATAAAAAAAAGTAACAAGAACCAGTTAATCCAATAACAATATCGATATGCATGATATACCCAGCAAAAAACCAATGATTTCCTGATCTGAATTTATGTGTCAGGGTGGACATGCCTCCTGGGTCTCATCCCACAAAACCAAAGAACATATATTATGATCACACACAAAAATATGAAAAGTAACAATTAAAACACAACCATAAATCATAGAATACACATAAATACAGGGCAGTACATGGCAATGCTGTATTTTTGAAACCTCTGTTCTTTCTTCTGGTTCGGCTGTATTTGGAGTACATGTGTTTAGTTGGTTTTAATTTTCAATTTGCATTTCTACAAAAAAAAATTCACATGTACAAAACAACAAGAGAAGGTGGGACAGTACAAAGTGTAACCTAGAAATTTCCCATAGCATGTGACTACAGTAAATTACTAATAACTTTTTTTTCAAATAAAAACCTGACAACAGAAAGCAATCATGTTAGTGCTGGCTCTTGCAACCATCTACTGGCAGAAAGGTTTTGTGTAGTTGGTAAGCCAGGGGCACCAATGCCACAAGCAGCTGCAGGCCTGCCACGGGTCCTGTACATCATTTTTATGGTTTCAACTGTAATGTTTGCTCAATTGTAGATAGTAGCGTTTCCACACTTGTGTGAAGTGTTGGCATTGCAAGTGGGCCAAGGCCAACCCCAGATGAAACCTCATGCTCAGACCCCCAACCCCACCACAGCTTTGACAATCGCACCTGATTGACAGTGGCAACATTGCACGTGGATCACAGCTGACCCCAGACAAAACTCCATCCACCTGTCCGGTGATTGTCTTGTTTCACCAAGGTGGAAAAGCATTGATAGTCATGCTTAAATCATCTAATGCTCTGGTAATCATGTGGGAACCACTCCCGCTTTTATGGTCACATTTGATTTACTGAGGGTGACCACCCCATTTCCCCCACTCTGGTAATCACACTAAATTCACAGTTGGGTTGCATACACACTGGAATGTGAAGAACTGGATTGTGGCCTCATAAATGTTGGGAAACACTGGTATATAGGCATCCTTTAGTCTCAAGAGACAACAGAGTAAGTGCAGTATGAGTTGATCAGTCTGTTGTTGAACTACAATGCTTGACTGTCTAGTCCAATTTTTGTATGGCAGACCTTGTTGCATATCATACAGATGAACGTGAATTTGGCCTGTGCTGTTGCTTGGGCGAGGTTTTGGTGTCTACACTCCCCTTCTTTTGCCCATAGTCTGCTTCTTGTTTCCTCACTCCTCATCATGCCTGCTCTAATGGCCTGTCCTCATTTACTGCAGTCTTATGCAGTGATTTTACATGTCGTTAGGTCAATATTGCATGCCTTCATGTCACATTTGCATATGTCTTTGCAACACAGAGTTAGCCTTCCAACAGTTCTGGTGCCTGTGGATATCTTTAAAGAGGGATACAACCATCTATTAGTTCTATGAATATATTAAGAGCTCACAAATTTTGCTAAGACTATTCCCACTTTTAAACTGTGTGTTGCATTACTAAAGTATTTAAACATTAAGCATTTTTATTTTTATGCATGTGTGGAAAAGGATTGCGGACTGTGGAGTGAGGAAAGTTGGCCAATGTAGGATTGTGGATGGTGCCTGAGATGGCTCTACCAAGTGTGGTAGAAACTGTTGTACTTGTATCAAAAAATACACTTAGCATTGAGGCAAAACAGACTTATTTTAGTTTTATTTTACTATACTTTATGACCATGAAGATGATCAGGAGTCAGTGATATTTGCACAGACTCGGTTGTTCTCACAGAAAATGCTTTGTTTCAGTCAACTTGTCATGTGGAATGCACACATGTCACCTCGCAATATTTTCAAACTTCAAGCTTCAGATATTAGAATAGATGTACTTTTTCAAGAGAATGCAAGCCTTTTACATATTAGTTCATATTAGATTTCCCTCCTCCCATCAAAAAATAATTTTCTTTTCTCATCTAATTTTTCTTCACAATAATTTGTTTTTCTCCTATTAAATTTTTTTCATCCCATCAAAAAAAAAATGTTTTCCTGCAATCAATTTTTTTCCCTTTCTGATTTTTTTTGAATCCGTGTAATTTTATATCACTCTGCCTTCTTTTTTTTTTCTTCGACCCATGACGTGATGGGCTCAGTACAAAAATTAGCCTTAGTAAAGAAAAGCTTCTTGCTTTTTTTTTTTAGTCTTTAGTCTCTTGTTTTGCCAATCTTTCTTGAAGCATACTCCAACTGTTGTCATATCCGTTGTGTCTCAGTCATGGAATATTGTAACTCTTACTCAACCTAATATTAATCAATATTAAAAGATTTAAAAGAATCCCTGAGTAAGGAGTTAAGAAAAAAAGCAGAATAAAAGGGATTCGCGTAATGAAAGCAAGTCAAATAAGTCCAGCACTAAGCTCAGGGCTTAATAGTACAAGTAAATGGCCAGTGATTAAGTGAAGTGTATTAAAACCTGTTAAGGACGAAATAAATTATATCAAAAACATATAAGGAAAAGGAAATAGCAAATGCTCTCAATTACTAGTTGTTGAAGTTTTCACTTGAGAAGATGCCAAAAACCTTCCAGTAGCAGCAGGAGATATTAAAGAAGTACTAAATAATGATAAGCAGAGAAAAATGTACTAAAACAACTAGGACAGCTAAAATTAAATATATTGGCAGGGTTGGAACAGTGACACCGTTCACAATATATGTATATATACTGATATATACAAGGGGGGACTTAAAAATAACAAGAATTCTGGAGCCTGGAGGGGCATTAGTTCTGACATTTGCTGTTAGGTGCATGTACTATACTGCCCTCTGCATCATTTGGCCAAGCAGCGTCCTTGAAGTGCTGAAGTGATTGCATAATGCAGTGTGAAGAAAACAACCCAAATTGTGGTGATCAGGCAAGTGGCTTTTGCATCACAACAACGCTCCCACCCACACAGCATTGAGTGTGTGGTAGTTTCTCATGAAAAACAGGATGACAAAGATTGTCCCCCTCACTCCCCAGACCTTGCACCCTACGATTTTTTTCTTATTTCCAAGAATGAAGAGGGACCTTAAAGAAAAGCATTTCAGGATGTAGAGGAGGACAAAAAACAAATGATGGAGGCACACTTTGCAAGAGTTTCAGAACACGTTTGAACAATGGAAAAAGCAGTGTATTGCTTCTAAGGGAGAGTATTTTGAGGGTGGTTAAATTTTGGAAATGTTCTGAGAAATATGTGATTTTTTTAACAAAAATTCTGTTATTTTTGGATCCCCTCTTATATACAGTATATATATAATATACGAGGGGGGACCCAAAAATAACCGGAAATTTGTTGTTGTTAGGTTGGCACTTGTAGTATGTGGTTGGGCCGCTAGGGCGATCTAGTTACACTCCTCACAAGTCAGTCTGCCAAGTGCCATCAGTCTGGAAGGTTGTGCTTGTGTTCAGTGAATTTTTTTGTAAAAGTAGGTTGCGCAACAGTGTGAGAAGGAAACGCCCTGATTTGTGGGAGTCGGGCGATTGGTTCTTTCATCATGACAACGCTCCATCTCACACTGCTCTCAGCATTCGCCAATTTTTGGCAAGAAATGGTACGACAACCCTGAACCACCCACCCTACTCACCGGATTTAGCTCCGTGTGATTTCTTTTTGTTCCCTCAGATGAAAAAAGACTTGAAAGGAAGGCGTTTTGCTGACGTCGAAGAGGTAAAACAAGAAACGACCAGAGCATTAATGGGCATTACTTCAGACGAATTTAAAAAATGTTTCGAACAATGGAACAAACGGTTAGATAAGTGTATTTCCACCAATGGAGAGTACTTTGAAGGAGACTAATTGTAGTTTGTACAGAAAATTAAATTAAACACGTTTTAAAAATATTTCCGGTTATTTTTGGGTCCCCCTTCGTATATACATATATACAGGGGTGCACATAACTTTTTCAGTCAGTTACTCAAGTGAGTACCATCAGATGGAGTTTGGTACGCAATTCAATTCAAAGTGCTTTATTGGCATGACCATAAACAGTTTTACCAAAGAAATTGAAAAAATTGAAATAAAACAATTTCTATAACAGATTTAACAGTAAGGTAAAGAATTAGGGTAAAAAATAAATACAGATACAACAACAATAATAACAAAATAAAAATATAGCAGCAGCTTAAAAAGAGGTAAGAATCAGAAATACCTGATCACTCTATACAGAGTAAGGTTTTAATAAGTGCAACATTCCTCACTGTCTTCCTCGCTGTCTACCTCACAGTCCTCTACTTCAGCTTCCTGCATGGTAGATGATGATGCTGCAGATGCATCTCCCTCTCCTTGGTTAAGCCTCCACTTAGCTGTCTCCATCCACAGGTCAACCGCTGGTTTTGGGTCAAATGTCTCTGTGGTCTTCTTTGACTGGTGGATGTGCATTAGGGCCATGAAGCGGGCATGTGACAGACGAGTTCTGTGCTTGTTTTTTATTATGTTAAGATTTGAGAATCCCCTCTCACAGGCTGCACTGCTCAAAGGTAGTGTAAGAGACAGTTTAACCAATTTGACAATGTTGGAATAAAGGTCTGGATTGCTTGTGTTTATTATCTGGACCAAGTCATACACAGAGAATGGTTCCAAGCATTTCCCTGTTTGCTTTAAGCGCATCCTTTCTGTGACAGTTGTGTCTTTGTCAAGACTCAGTGTGGCTGCATAATTCTGAAGAATGGTACAAACTGTTGTGTTGCCAAAACGATGTAAATCTTTTAATTCCTGAGGCCAGGTTGAAGGGTCAAATACTAAGAAACGATCACATGACTTAAGTGAGTCATATCTGATTCCAAACTCCTCAATTAACCCCCTGAGTAAGTTTATCTTGTCCCTGTCAGCCTTCAGCATCAAGCAAAAGTGTAAACTGTCCTATGGCCACCATGAGTTCATCCCTACATTCTCCAATGCTCAGCTTTTCCTTCTGAAACACAATGGATGTGGTCTGCAAAATCTTGTCAATGTCAAGCACATTGCCCAGAAAACACTGAAATTGGTCTGTGCAGATATGCTGCAAGTCACTGTTATCACTCGTGGCCAGTTGCATTTTAATGGCTGGCAATAAACTTGATATTTTTAGCAGTGTGTCATGCCTCCATGCAGACCATCTAATATTATGAAATTTACCCAATTTCACAAAGGAGATCCTGTTCTCTTCACACAACTTCTTAAGCACAGCCGTATTTTTCGCTCCACCTTTTTGTAAATAAAACTGCAGCAGCTTGACCACGGAGCAATTAAAGGTCTCACAGTACTGAACGTTGCGATCAGCTGATTTTCCGTAGTTTTCTTATGTGTGTGCGATACACAGAATGTGCACAAGGGAGTCTCCTACTGCAGCCAGTTGCCGTAGTTTTGGAACAATGCCGTTGTATATACCAACGTTAACAGCAGCCCCGTCTGTGCACACAGCGACCAACTTTCTCTTCCAGTTGTCCAAGCCTGCTTCCTAGAGAAGTTTAAGGAGTCAGTCCGTTACAGCCTGCGCAGATCGGTCAGCACCCAGTTCAATTAGGCCAAGGAAATCCGTGGTAAACTGCCCGATGTTGGACACAGACACAATGAAAACGATCTCATACTCGGTTTTAATGATGTTCCCAAAATTCAGCAGACTCCAACTTTGCTTTCAACTCCGCGCTGATAGTGCGCGCGATGGTCTGCATTATCCGTGTGGCTGCCTCATGTGAATGATACGCAGTTCCGACATTTATTCCTAGCTGCTCCAGAAATGGAATATCTTCAGCATAGGAATATAGGGGTCAAGCGTGTTTAGCTTTATGAAAGGCAAGGAGAAAAATATTACACAGTGCTTGCCGTTGTTCTTCATTTACCTTTGTTCGCCATCTAGCTAGGTGAGTGGAAATTTCTTCCTGAGTAGCTTGTTTATTAGAAATAGCTTGTACTACATTCATGTGCTCCTTGCTCTTTTCATGTTTGTCAAATAACGGATGACTGAAATTCTTTGATCCTGTGTAAAAGACACTTGTTTTGTCTGCGATATGTGGATGCGAGTGGCACAACTTACACCACATTTCAGTGCGCTCATCATTAGCTCCAAGCCACGGCACATCTTGGAGCCACTTTTCGGAAAAAACTCTTTTTTTCTGCTCTGACTCGGCTTGCTGTTTCTTTGCAGGTGGTGAAACGCCAAAGTAGCTGTTTTTTAGACATATTGGCAACACAAGCTAATCAAAACCAAAAAGAAAACAACGTATATTATCAACATGAGGTGGCGATGCCCTCTCTGACTGTCGGGTACGCACTGGCGCTGTAGGGACACAGATGACGTTACACATTTACAATTATTGACGCGCATGCGTACCAGTTATGGTGCACCCCTGTATATATATATATATATATATATATATATTTACACTATATATATATATATATTTACACTATATATATATATATATATATATATATATATATATATATATATATATATATATACAGGTAGTTGTCAACTTACAAACACATTTGGTTCTGACTGACCAGTCATAAGTTGATCTGAACACAAGACAAACTGCTCTCCACAGCAGCACAGTACAAACACCAAAATATCACAGTCCCTTCTTCTTCTTCCTTCATCCTTGTCGTCCTCCTCCACTCTTCCTCTTGGCAAGCTTTGTCCCTCTTCCTCCCAACTCTGGATCTCCAAATGGTGTGAGGCAGCTCCTTTTAAACCAATCCTGGAAGTGTTCCAGGTGGCTTATTAATCAGACCTGGAATCACCCCCATGTGTGTTTAAAGCCCCCTGTAGGGCTCTGCAGCTCCCCCTGGCGGCCCCCATGGAACCCAACAGAGTTCAGGGCTGGTGTCACAGCCGCCTAGGAGGGCTGCCCTCTAGTGTCCCGGTGAAGGACAATAGTCTCTCCCCCGGTCCTTCCATCCAGCTGGCACCCCAACCAGGTAAAGGCCATGGCCCGTCCGTCACAATATATATAATATGCACACCATATATTTTAAAGATAATTTTAAGTAACTCATATTTACAAACAGATGACCTGAATTTAAATGGCAGGGTTAATATTTCATCAATATACTGGAATTTTATGAGGAACAAATAAAACACATGATTATAATTGTTATGGTCAAGCCTGGTTTCATACCCGGCTTAAGCCTAAATTAATTTTATTACTTCTTTTAATTATTGTTCATTGTTTTCCATCATTTTTTTGTAATACTATTATGTTCAGTTATTATTTGTCTAATTATGTTTTTCTGTTAATTTTATTCTGTTTAGTGATTATTTATTTTCTGTATGTATGTTTTGTGCTTTTTATATTGTCTGGTTCTTCTGATTTTAGACTTTTGCTCCGGACTTTGGGATATCTTATGAATTGTGTTTTTGATACTGTTTGCTTTGGATTGCCTTCATAAACTCCTTTTTGGACTTTAAAGCTTTTTTTTTTTTATTTTTCCCTTTGTTAATAAAGTCATAATTTATAAATATTCCTTTTTGACTTGCCTCTGGTGAGAATTTTTACTGTTTTTTGAACTTAAAAGGTTTATTTCTATTCTGAGGTCTAGCCAGGGTTTTAAGCCTCCCATTTTCTTGGGGACTTCACCTGCCTTAGCTCCAATTGAAAAAAAAGAAATGTGACCAATTATATCTTTCAAATGTTGTAAGTTGCCTTGGATAAAGGAATCAGCCAACTAATAAATAATAGTAGATGTTACTTTAGAATGAGTTATTCAGGAAGAACTTCACCATTAGAAACACTTTCTTCACACAGAGAACAATACAGGAGTGGTAGAAGTTTCAAAGTAGCAGCAGATATTCACCCTAATTAATGTGAGCTGCCAAATTTCAGAGACCATTATTTTTATATGTTAAAGGTAACGTTTAAAGAAAACAAAAGACAAAAATTAGGGTTCAGTACCTTCAAGTTCATGGCTCCTAAATAAAAAATACACATTTTATCGACTCTATGCAGAAGGATCTTTTAAAATGAATTTGTTTAATCACTGTGATAATGAACTGACAACATGAACTTTCTCACAGCAGGACACTAACATTGCGTTTTGCAATATGATTTTCAAAATACCACATTGAAAAGGCCGCCCAGAGTGAAATGACACTCTTCATTGCTGGAGCAATTCACAAGCTTTTGCCGATTATGCAAACGTCAGTGGCTTCTTACAGTGTCTTCTGTATCCTAGGAAAATACAAATTTAAGTAAAAGCTGCAGTGAAGTGATGTGGCTGGACACAGTTAACATGACTACAAATCATGGTAGGACTCATGTCTAATGTTCAACCACATTAAAAGTTTTTCCCCCTAAGAGACTAGTCAGCGTTGTTGCCATTGCTGTCTTCCATCTGTTCCAGTGTACATATATTATCATGAAATTATGTAGTAAAAGCAACATACCGTTTTAACCTAAATTTGGTTTATTGACACCACTAAGATATGTATTCCCAGGGTAGTATTACTCTTAAATGCTCACACCCTATAATTTACACAAGTTTTGTTTTGTAGCCCTGGATACTACAGGTCAAGAACACCGATATGAATCTTGCCTAATTTGCAATCAGCTGTTCCAGTTATTTGAAGGAACTTATACAGTGAGAGAACCCTGAAAGTATCAATTTAAAAGCTTCCCCTGTAAAATTTAAAACACATGTTCACGACATATGTAAGCAATAAACATCACTGGGGCCATGTCCCTGGTTTGGGTAGACTCATAGCAGACCCCAAATAATTAGGCTTACTGTTAATTTGGTAAACAGAATCATTTTCTCAGGTCACAGAAGATTGCCGGGCTGCAAGTTGTTTCTTCTTGGAGTACAGCTCCATTTATTAGGGGTGTGGAACACCTGGTTTATAGCGGACATACTTAACTGAAAAAAAGGCAAAATGGAAATGTGCTACAGCTTTCCAGTTTTCGCTGTTAATATAATCACTTATCTATAGTGAACATGCAAGATAAAACAATCACATTTCAAAAATCAAGCAAAATGTTTATCTAAATTTTCCAGGTATACATTCAAAAGTCAAGCAGTTGTTAAAATAACAACATACGTTAAAAGAGTTGTATTTGCTTTAATTCTCAAAGAAGATACATGAATGCTCTGCAGTTCTATAGTGGTTTATATTCATGGAAAATATCTTAAGAGTATTTATGCTCATATATGTTCACAAAGACATGTGAAGACCTCCCTGAATGGG
Organism: Erpetoichthys calabaricus; assembly: GCF_900747795.2. NCBI lineage: Eukaryota > Metazoa > Chordata > Cladistia > Polypteriformes > Polypteridae > Erpetoichthys > Erpetoichthys calabaricus. The sequence continues at coordinate 211,911,381 of NC_041398.2, read as the reverse complement.
GTGTTGAGTTTATGCTTTTGAAAGAGGTCTGGAAATCATGCCAAATTTCATCAATTAGGCTGGTGGTTTTCAGACATATACCACAGATCACTGGGGAGCTCAATGAGAGCTCCTAATGCCCCTAAACGAATGTGCTAGCATGAGCCTGTAAAGGTGAACACAAGGGCCAGAGACAACTCTGCTAACTCATTTCCTGATTGGTCATGCTTGTCTAGACAAAAGCACACATTCATCTGCACTGTTAAAAATGGTTTGCGTGAAGAAAAGAGCAAATAACATCTGTCATTATATATATGTTATATAGTGATGGACTGGACATAATTGAGGAAGGAAGGACTAGCCTTATAGGATCTGTATTTTAATGAAAGTCACACACAGGGACTGAAAGTTTCCTTCAAATACCTTTGTGGGTAAATGGGGATCAGCAGGATAGCTTGGTTAAATGGTCCCCTTGAATTAGTTCATCTGAGGGCATTGAAGTAAGAAAAGAGGGCTTGGGGGACTGGAGGAACACTAAGAGAATTCCCCAGGAGCTAAAAAGGCCAAGAAACAAAATGGAAGCTTGTGGATGTGGGGATACATGTGGCGGTTAGATGACAATCTGGATGTGGTCACATTAGCAAATTATATATATCGTAACTAATAAATATCACTGTTTGCATATCAGATCCCCAAACCAACAGATATACTGTTAGTTTTAAATCTCTCATGGCATTTAATGGTCACTCCCTGCCAGTGGTCCCTTGAGGTTAAAGTTAAGAGGTGATCTGATCCCAGGCAATTTTACAATTAATGGCAACATATCAAGTATCAGATGATTTATTAATTTTTATTTGCTTTATGAAGTTCTGCCATTCATTAAGTACTGTGCTACCATTTACGTACTTTATATATTTACCTTTACTATTTTTAATATTTTGATAGATAGATAGATAGATAGATAGATAGATAGATAGATAGATAGATAGATAGATAGATAGATAGATAGATAGATAGATAGATCACGGGGGTCTGCTGGAGCCAATCCCAGCCAACACAGGGCGCAGGGCAGGGTGCCAGCCCACCGCAGATTTTGGTTAACTTGTTTCTGCAATTTATCTTCTTAAATTTCTTAATCAAGAGCTTTTACGAACACTTAAAAAGATTTCTATATCTCCAGTTTATTCCAATGTTACATTTCAGTAGGGCTCATTACAATATTTTCAAGAGATATAAATAAACAATATACCTGCCATTGAAGTTGTCTCTGCATTTTACTACAAACATATGTATTTGAGTCTGAATATAAAGTGAAGTAAAGAGTGAGAGTATTCAGATGACTTTTATATGAAAACTGCTCTTTGCTTGTTTGTTGGCATTTGCGCTGAACATATATGACACCTGTCTTATTACTTAAAATTAAATTACTCAAGATTTAACACTTCATTCCACAAAAAAGGGATATAGTCATACCCTCAAGTGCTTACTAGTTTTGGTAGTCAGATTTTTATGTAAAGTGACTGATTGATTTTAGTGCAACAGCAATTATTTGTATATTCCTGTAATTGGAGGCTTGGCACCCCTGAAGTCAGGGAGTGAACTTGGGTCAGGCTTAAAGAAGCAGCCTTATCCTGTGCAATGTTGTAGTTAACAGGCCTCCTTTAAAAAATATGATTTTTGATTAAAAAATTAAAAAAAGGAAATGGACTGATACTCTTATTATATATAGAGATAGGTAGATAGATCTTTGTTTGGCCCTGGGGGATATGGTCATCATTTAAGCGAAACCTAAAAACTCATCTTTTTAGAAAGTCATTTTGTTAAAGTATTTTATAGACTCTTCTGTTCTTTTTTATTTTTTTTTATTTTATTATTCTATTTTTACTCTGTAGCACTTTGGGATTGCTAAAATATAAAGTGCAATATAAATAAAATTTATTATTATTATTTATTATTATCATTTCTTATATTTCCAATAAGTTCTAATAATTTATGGATGGATGAGTGGATAACTGGATGGATATTTGCTTTCTAGAGTGGTGAAAGTTATTAGCACTGATATCACAATTAAAAAATATTCTTTAAGAATATGTGCTAAAGTGGAAAAACTATAAGGATCTCTTTGTGAGATCATTTTTTGAAAATAATAAGGGTAAGTTAAAAATAAGTAACTAATGACAATTTGCTTAATTTGTTGTAAAAATGCATGATAAGAATAAATTGGTTAAATTAAACTAGTTGTTAAAAATGGTTACCTAGGGGCTGTTGGGCTTTCATTTGCACCAAAGCAGGTGAAGTTGATTCACAATCGCTTACGCTTCTTTTATAAGTAAGTGTTCCCTTAATTGTTTTGAGCAGTGTGTTATATACGTATATATATATATAACCCCTCTCTCCAGGGGTGCGCTTCATGCTTGCCACTTCGCGTCTCTGCTGCTCGCCTTGTGATGTGGGAGGGCTGAACGTATGCTAAGGAGATGCGGACGAATCAGCTGCTGGCTTGCATGCTGGATCTGCATGTCGCGCTGCACGCCAATCATTTAAAAACCTTGACAGCAGCTGTCCTTTTGTTTCACTTCCTTGTCTCCCGGGACGTTAAAGTGTCTCTGAGAAATTGTTTGTAAGTAGGGCGTGACGTGCAAGTAGTCTCGTGGGATTTCAAAGTGTCTCCCCAAGATGATTACATCTCTCCCCAAATTTTTTTTATGTAATAGATACAGTATATATATATATATATATATATATATATATATATATATATATATATATATATATATATATTATATATATATATATAATATATATATATATGTAGTACTGTATATGTTTTGTTTACGGTATATTAGGTTTGTCACCTCAGATTCCTTTAAATGTTAATGTACAGGGTGGCACATGTAATTGTAGTATCAACGTCATTAAGAGTTTTATTAGAAATAAATGTTCAGCGCACTGTAACATTCATAATAACAGCATCGACTTACGATGCCTTCCTTCAGTATGTAAAGCACTGTGAGCAACTACCTTTTGGGTACAGATGGAAGGGTTGTTTTGGATTTTGTGCATTGTGCACAAAACCAGTAGTATGTCATTTTTTTACCAGTTGCTGAATTTTGCATTTCGCAGGAGCATTTGCAATGGGATATTGGCCTGTGAATACCTTGTGTGTCATCTTGAAGGAGCATGTGCAAATGTACAGCTCCAAAATCAAAACACACTATTCCAATGAATACAGCATTTCATCTCTCCAGAATGCACATAGATAAAGAGAACTAACAAAATAAAACAAAAAATGAGCAGGCTGTTCCCAGTTCCTTTACCTGACTATACGTATTGGTGCCAAAATCCGGCTGGAGCTCCTTATTGTGCACTTCCCTACACAAGCCCCAGCATAATTCAACTGTTTAGAGTCTTGAAGGTACTGGTGGCAAGAATAATTATTTACCCAATGTGTGCTCATTTTATCCAAGATGTAGCTTTAGTATTCTAGAAAAATAGTTTATATAATATAGCCATTGTCACTACATGCGTGTCAGTGGGTTGCCTTCCAGGCTCTGCTGAGGTATGTATTACCATCCTGAAGCAAGAGGGGACACTGTTGCTAACCTTGTCCCCTGTTTCTGCCTCCACAATTTAGTGAAAACCACAAATAAGGGCAACTGACTCCACCCCTTCTGGGCCAGTTCCCATAAAGCCAGGCATCCCCAGAGGGAGGTGTCTTACTTTGAGTTGAATTAACCTAGAAGATGGAGCTCCACAAAGAGCAAGGCCCTGCTCAACTGAGCAATGGCAACATTATAGAGAAGGCAACTGCCAGTATTTTCTGTTTTGCAGCTCCATTGTGTGTTTATTTTATTTTTTGTTAAATGAATTAAACAGGGCAACTCAGTTGGTGCCCCAACATTTCATCCTTGATTTCAGATTTCACTACCATTCGACTAGACCACATAAAATGTGTAACAATTTAAAAATTTGTTTTTTTCTTAATTTTCTTATTCAAATGCAGAATTATAATAAAAATAATTTTGATGAAAACAAGTCATTCAGCTTAACAAAGCTAATTAATGCTATCCACGTAATGACTTCAAAAGTCACGTCAAACTGAGCTTTGAAAGTTGTACTGTTTACCACATGACTAGGTAGCTTATCCATGGCAATTCCTAGTATATTAGGAAGAAACACTTTCTGGCCTTTATGTGAAATGTACCCTTAGCCAGTTTTCTATCCATTTTTCTCTGTTCTAGTTGACAAAATGTTTAAAAGTAACAGCTGGGATCCAATGTATATAATTGCTTTGTATAACGTCTGGATGTAGAAAGTTAAGATTCCACTATAACTCCTACTGTATGTCCTTCTCATAAGGGGTACTTGAAGTTTTTGAAACTCCCATAATGTATTTTAAACATAAAATTTTATTAAATATGTGTCATACTTAATCACATTAAATTTAATCTGAATTCTTTCCTGCACTAAAAAATATGAAATTTAAACAAGTGAAAAATATTTTTGTCAAATCATTAAACCTCATTTTCCTTACTGTGACAGGAAATTTATATTTCAGATTATTTACCTTACTTTATTAAATCTTGTCAAGTAAATTTAGTTTAACCCATTGGAAGATTTTTTTTTTTTTTAAAAAGAAATCTGCCAAAGGGGCAAGTAACATTTCTTAAATAAACTAAATAATCTTAAATATAAATGTCCTAATAAGTCAGTAAAACTTACAATTAGGAAAACAAAATTTACTGCCTTTACTAGGGGGTTACCCTCTGCTCGCTTCGCTCGCCAACCCCCCTGGCCTGCGCTAAGCGCCAGCCACTTTGCATCTCTGCCACTCGCGTTGTGAAGAGGGGGGCTGAACGCACCCCAAGGAGACACGGTCGCTCCTCTAAAACCCCCTTTTAAATGGTGATACAATGGGAAAAAAAAAAAAGGTTTTTTTTTTTTTACCACCTCTTTGCTCGATCAGCTGCTAGCTTGCTGATGCTGCTGCTGCCATCCCGCATGATCTGCATGTCACGTGGTGCTTTAAACATTTAAAAGCCTGTACAGCAGCTATCTTTGTCCTCTACTCTTTGTCTTTTATTTCCAGCCCCGGTGTCAGAAAGTCCTTTGTCAGGTTGAATTGCGACCTCTAATGGCAGAATATTAAAAATCACTTGTGGCGCTTTTCCTACATATTTCCGGGTGAAAGTTCAGGCTTCGCACATCTTTCGTTCCTTTGTTTGCTTGCTGCACGTTGTGGGAATAGTTTGTCCTTTTCTCTTATCACTTCAGCCATTAATGCTGTGCGTTCTTGCGGAAAAGTAAGTTTATCATAGATAATTTGATATAAAGAGGTTCAAATGTTTGTTAAACTTACACGTTCAGAGTGTTAAAATGTGTATTTGTACGTAATGTTGTAACTTAGTGTATGTATTTAATTTGTTCACAGAACACAGCAACAGGAATTAAAGTACTTTCGGAGTTCAGATTGTGCTTGAAATTAATCTTTACCTCGATATTGGAAAGGGGAGTTTACAAACAAAGTTGTACCACCGTGGAGTTAATAGCGGCACCTCCCGTGACCAGACATCTGATCGTGTCTACGGTCGTTTGGACTTTATCTCACCCGCATCTATTACACCAGCCTGTCGTACCGAGACCAGCTCTCACTTTTACCCGGGCATGATTAAATCTCTTGGCACAAAGTCTCGTCTCGTGGGATGTGAGTTCTTGATATTTTTTTAGTTTATAATTTAAAAACGGAATAAGAATCTGAAAATCTAACAACATCACATTAAAGTTCAATAAATTTGCAGTAAGTATGTTTTCTTACCTGTTTGATTCAGATCAGGGTCACAAATGACTAGAGTCTATCCTTGTAGCATCGGCCACTAAACAGGAAACACGCAAGCCTAGACACGCTCACATCCGGCCAACTTAGAATTAGCAAAGCGTGTAATCTAACATCTTCTGATGTTAGAGGAAAACTAGACACACAGATATGAGGAGAACAGTTAAACTGAACACAGACTGAGCCAGGATTTGAATGGTGCCATGGAGCCAACCATGTTTTGGTAGTGCAAATTTAAATAACATGTATTTCTATTGAATTCATACATAGAGAAAAAAGCTGAATGCAGGAAATTCTGGGACAACCAGCAGCAAAGGAGTGACATTGTAAGCATTATTGTTTCAATTCCCTTGTTAGAGATTGGGGGGTATATTTTAAAATTATAGCAAGAGAATAGAATATATAGGCACAATAAATAGGTTTGCTGTTGAATAATGAATTAATTGATCGATTAATTAAGTGCCATTGTTGCAGTTAGTCGGCCTAGTGGAAAATATCAACATTCATTTAGCAGAGTGCCATATATTGTGACAAGGAAGAGCAACAAAGAGCAGTTTTGTGCTGATTGTTTTCATTAGTTTAAAATATTTTATTTGCAAATATCTCTTTATCAGACTCAAACAATTCAGAAAAGCATTTTTCCGTAGTTTTTCTTTGATTCCATCATCTTTGCTCAAGGGTTTGTGTAAAGGCTGATGAAGTGAAATGCTGCCTGCCTCTCCTCATTGTTTTCATAATTTGTTCTGGCACTCGGTAGAACTTTATTCAAGCATAACATTCAATATAAAAGATTGCACAACAATATGATCTGGTTTATTTCTCAGTTTAATGAGATTTGTAGCCACTTATTTCTCAATGTAAAAAAGATAATAAAACTTTATTAACTCTAAGCTAAATGTGCTTCAAACCTCAATTGATGCTTAGATATTTTAAAAAAATATTTTGCATGTAATCTACAATAAAAGTCAAATAGAGGGAGCTGGGAAACAACTCTTGAGAATTATTTTAATGCACAGGTACCTACCAAAAAGGTGTTAAATGATTTCCAAAGAAACTTGGCACAAATTATGACACTAATATGCAAACCAAATGATTCGATACACAAGGTTCTGGCACAGGTTTTTCAAAGTTTTATTACAACAAAATCTGTAAGTTATAATGCCCAAAAACTACAGCAGTTTACAAACAGTACAAATGAATGAAATGTGTACCCACATCTATAAAGCATGAATGCAAATGTCAAGATCCTCAAACATAAAAAGGAAAAATTAAAACAATATTCAAGTGAAAAGGCTTCCATTATAGTCCCAAGCACACAATGATTTGGCACTCGGCAAGTGACTCAGCCTTTCTTAAATATCTTCCCCCATATAATAGCAGAATTACCATAATCTAAAACTTAGGTATTAGAATGTGAAATTGTAGTCAGAATTAAAAGACCAAAAGCCGGATGCCTGCTGGTTGTCCTCCATACTGTAAAGCAACTCAAAGTAGAACAAACCCGTTCAGGCTTAGTCACCTCATTATACACAAAATTTAGTCCAAGTCTATCAAAAAGGTGGTGACAAAATAATGGTGATATGTGCTTTATTTTGTTATAATTTAATTGTTGATTATGATATTTCTCTAACATGGTTAGGAATAAGTAGTTGCATGAATCTTTCTTCATCATGGCTTGCAGTAAGGAGATCATGGATTCGCTTCCCAGGTCCTCCCTGCGTGGAGAGTGCTTTGAGTAGTGAAAAAAGCACTATATATGTGTAAAGAATTATTATTATTATGCTCTACTACCCAAAATAACAAAGCATTCATTACAATAATAATAATAATCATTTTTTGCATTTAACTCCCTGATTCTACATTATCTGCTCTTCCACCTAGTTTGGTATCATCTGCAAACTTAACCAGCTTGTGTATTGTTGTCCAAATGTACATTATGTATATTAAAAATAGCTGCAGTCCCAGCACTGGTCTCTGAGGGATACCACTTTTAACATCACCTAATTTTGAAAACGTCCCCCTCACCATAGCCCTATGTGCCCTGTGTTTTTAAACAAAAATACCCAATTCAGGGACTCTGTAATGGACCTCTGAGTGGCCCACAGGAGATGTTTTGGCTTCCTGCTCGTCTCCCACTGGGACGCTCAAACACAGAAAGTATCTAAAACTGTTACTCTGTCAGTTGGTGTAAGACCTTGGGAGACCCTTTCCTTTGCCTGTTGCATCATTGTCCCTGGCAAACCTAAAACAGTCAAGTGACCCTACACCATATATAGCATTATTTAAATACTTAGAATGCTAATGAACCCCCTGTTTCTAAGTTAAACTAAATGAATAAGTTTCAGTTTCTTTAGATCATAGATCTGTGAAGTGAATAATGTGTTTCCTTCAAATATTCATCATTCTTATTTTGCCAGACACAGCCTGCTTTCCCTATATTGTTTTATCTGCGGTTCATTTCCTTGCCTGTCTTCCTTAGCTTTACTTTTATCTCTGTGTTCTCTTGTGGAGTCACTCAAGCAAATTGCTCTCATCAGAATTCAGTCCGTCTCATCCTTTCCTGCTGAACTTTTTCAACAATAAATCAGCTTTTAGGCAGGCTTTAACTCCTCGTCTACGCTAATTTTTGTTATCAAGCAGTCTGACAGAAATTGAAAACAATCGTAACTATTCTTCTACTTAAAGTTATGAATACTATTAAAAAGTCATTATAATTATGTAAATACACATTCCTTTTATAATTGCTTTGATGTTTTAGCCTTGCCTTCTTTTATTTTGTGATCCACACTTTTTGCACTAACAGCAGCCATGCATAAAGTATGCATTTTACAAATTTTAAAAGAAACTCAAAATGATATGAAATAAATCACACAATACACTATTACAAAAAAGCAAAAATATACAAAAAAATTAACGATTCAGTCTGTATGGAAACATCGTCATGCCTAAGACGACTGCTTTTTTAAACTCCCGATCAAGCAGAATAGACAACATCTAATTACATCAACCAAACCAACCATTTATCAGACGTTTCACAAATTAAAGTCCAAGTATTGCACTCATGTACTGTAAATAGCCATTTATTTTCAGATTCTTAAAAAACATATTAGGTAGAACATTCTTTTGAAAGTAATGTGCATTTGCTCCTGCGCTGAAAAGTCTTTTTTTGTTTTATAAAGTAAAGATAACAGATCAGAAACCAATACATACTGTATTTCAATTATTGTCTATAAAGGGAAAAAATCTCATTAAGAACAAGAAACTTCAGTATATTTTGGGTAATTAGTATAAAAAAAACATAAGAAAGAATGTTATTTTCCTACTGTCTAAAGTATTTAGGATTTTATGGTGAACATCTGTTAGACAATCATGAAACTAGTTAAAAATGTCTTTAGGAGAGCTGCACATAATTTGGGTTGGCAGAATAGCTGAAAACCTGTGAAACCAGCTGAGAAACAGAATCAGTGAATTTTAATGACTTTTGAATGTGACTGTACACTTTTCAAATACCATGCTTTTTTTGTGGGGAGATTTCAGTAGCTACTAATGCCTGTGTACAGTTTCATATCATTCTATTTTAAAGTTAAATTTACTTTAAAATGTTCAAAACATGGTACCAACTGTCAACAGAAAAATGCATTCAGATGACAAAAAACCTTCATTACAACAGCCAGAAATTTACCAACTACATATAATTACATGCTCATTATACTTAATCTATTTCAGGACCATGAGGGTGCTTCCTATCAAGACAGTATTGGGCACAAGGCAGTAATCAGCGCTGAACAGGTCACCAGTGCATTGCAGGGCCCACTCACTCACACTCCATTACTCATATAGGTCCAATTTGGAATTACAAAACAGACGAACATGCACATAATTGGGATTTTGGAGGAAAATTAGAGTATCCAGAGGAAAACTGGAGCTTTCCTATATATTACAGTGCCTATAACAAGTATTAAATATAAAAGGCGTCAGCTATTTCCCACTAAATGCAGAACATGTGGTCTTTGCCGAAAATCTCCCTTAAGATCAAGCTGCACCTCTTTGCTTCAGTCATGATGCCTATAGCTATCTATGTGAGTGAAACCTGGAAGATGACAATGACCATCACCAACAAGATCAATGTGCTCCAGCAGCATATCTCAGATGGATATTGAAGGTCAGATATTTCAATAGCATCTCAAACCAAGAAGTTATCTGGAGAAGCAACATGTGCAGCCTTCACATCACAGTCACAGTTACACAAAGACTATGTTTGGCTGGTCACATCCACAGAATGAAGGACCACTGAATCCCCAAAGTGATCCTGAGATGGTGAACACTGCCCAGGATACTCTTGCCACACATGGAAACATACAATTGCAGAAGACCTGAAGACCCTGGACATGGCATGGGATGAAGCCGAAGATGCTGCGAGCTGCAGGAAACAATTTGGGGACCTTGCTACCCGATATGTTGTTTAGCATACCTAAGTAATAAAAAGTATTCACACCATAGCAAATTTCACATTTTAATATTATACAAAATTAAATTACAATGAATTTAATTTTTTTAACATTGATCAACAGAAATCAGATCTCTGCAATGTGGTCTAAATTATTACACATATAAAATACAAGATAATTGATTGTATAAGTATTTAGCAGATGTATCTTTGGCAGCCATGACAGCATTGGGTCTCTGTGCACAGGTCTCTCTCTCTCTCTCTATCAGCTTTGTACATTTTGACATTGCCATTTTTCCTCGTTCTTTGAAAAAACTTCTCAAACACTATCAGGTTGCATGGGGATCGTGAGTGAACAGCCTTTTCCCAAGTCCAGTCAGAGATTCTGAATTGGGTTGAGATCTGGGCTTTGATTTCACCACTTCAGAACATTGTTGTCTTTAATCATTCTTGTGTAACTTTGGCTTTATGCTTGGGCTCATTGTCTTTCCAGAAGACAAATCTTCTGCCAAGGCAAAAGTTTATTGCATACTGCTTCATGTTTCCCACCAGGAGTTATTGCTGGTTATTGCTACATTTATTTTCTTCTCACAAGCCTCCCAGTGTTTTCTGCGGAGAAGCATCCCCACAGCATGATGCTATCACCATCATACCTCACAGTGGGGATAGTGGGCTTTTCATAATGTGCAGTGTATGGCTTATCTCTTCTTTTGGCATTTCAGAATCTTTCTCCTCTCCTATTTGTAGTTCCCCTATTTAAGCCCCCTACAGGGTTGGACTATCTCCCTGAAAACATCTTTCCAAAATGACATAGGAAAGATTTCAGAAAAGTTTCTGTCACTGCTGGTGGTTGGACCCACTCAGTCTCAGGCCTCTCAGTCTTCTGGCCTCTATAAGAGTCGATGTTTATATAGGTTATTAACATCACAAATCTACACGTCAAAAAATACACGTAAAAATACACTACACGTCATTATTAGTATAACATGGAAAAAGTTTTTGCTTTAGGTATGTGTTCAGCATTTCTCGCCTCCCATTTCCTTTCACCCTACACTAACCCAGATTGTTGTAGACATGGAACACACATGAAATACATGTGTTCCAAATTACTTTAAATATAAAAATATTTAAAATAAACTCACATGCAGATAAAGATCCTTGAGCTGGTAGAACTTTTTGCGCGAATTCAGCTCCTGTTAAGGGGGGTTTGAGATAGCAGGTTGCTTGCTGCTTGTGCTGATCAACACATTTACAAAACAAAAGACACTGAAGGAGAGGTGCGAAGGTATTTAAGGTAGGCCAGGGTTACGAGTTTTTTCATAGGCTTCAGGGATTCTAGTGTGAAACATACTGAGGGGTTTCAAACATGTTGTATATTAATATCTAAAAAAACATGGTGTAAACTGTAAGAGTAGAATATATCTTTCATTTTAGTTTTTGTTGAAAAAAAACTTTAGTCTGAACCTATTAAAGTGAAGGAAAATAAACTTTACTTAACCTTTGATACTTTGTGTAATGATTCCCTCTCACTAGAATGTTAAGAAAATTCAGACAAAACAAAAGTGGAGATGAGAATGAAGAATAAAGATTGCATTGCTATATTTTGCTGGTTCACACAAGGCATTCTCCTCTAAAAGAATGGGCTTGACAGGTAAGGAGAAAGAAACCTGACCCTCCCCTATTCCACAAAAAACACTTTTATGTAAATGACTGAGCTGTTTACTAGCTCAGCCTTTCATCAGATTGTCTTCTGAATTTTACATGATCACCTGAAGTGTTAATCATTTGCGGGACCAAGAGGTGCCCAAAATAACATTAATCTAAAATGTTACCACCAATTATTACAATTATTATAATCAATTATCCATCTTACTAACTGAAGGTTGTAAACCGGATATGGACGCAGGGCACTGGGCACATTGAGGCGCACATGCACTGCTGCACTGCACAGAAAACACAGAAACGAGAAGGTTGTAAACCGGATGTCACGCGCACTGCCGCAATGCAACGAGCCCGCCACAGAGAAAACAAAAAAGGTTGTAAACCGGATAAGGACGCAGGGCGTGTCGAGGCGCACTCGCACTGCCGCACTGCAACGAGCCCGCCACAGAGAAAACAAAAACGAGAGGATTCAGCGCATATGTGAATCACATTACAGTATTACAGTACGGAAACCCCAGACGTCCAAACTACATGGCGTAAACCGGATATGGACGCAGGGCGCAGGGCTGAACTTGCTGTGCTCCACTCTGCCAGCAGTCGGTGTCAGCAAAGGCAACGGAATCACGTCTCCACAAAACGAGACCGCTTTACTACAGATATGCATATGTAATTAAATGACATTTCCCCAGACGCACCCACCCTCCATATGTCATCCATCCAGATATCGGACGGAACAGAAACTGATTGCCATTCTTGGATATCCGATTCGCTGGCGAATCGCGGGCTTACTAGTTACAGTTATATCACAGGCACTGCAATGTTGTTAATTGCAACACCTCTCATTGCCATGATATATATATTCAGCAACCACAGAGGGATCACTGGGAGTCTGAGGATGTGCTAAAGAGCAGCTTGATCAACTGAGTCAAACACTTTATTAAAATTGACAAAGGCTGCAAAGACACTCTGCCAATACTCCCATTTGTGCTTGATGAGAACCTTCAATGACAGGATGCAGTCGATGATAAACTTCTTGGGCATAAAAACAGACTGCTCCTGTCTCTGGGAGGTGAACACGTCTCACGGATCCTATTAAGGATGACCCTAGCAAGGACCTTACCCAGTTCCAAGAGCAGTGTTAGCCCCCTGTAGTTGCTGCAATCCAGGTGATCACCCTTCCCTTTCCAGATAGAGATAACAAGTACCATTTTTCAGTCAGTTGAGATGATGCTCCTCACCCAAATTGAAGCGAAGATTGCTTGCAATGCCAGTTGGACAGCATTACCACCAGCCTGGAGAAGATCCCTGCAGCCTTCCCTAACCTTAGCTGGTTCACCACCTGTGCAAACTGTGTAAGAATGGTTGGTTTGCAGCTAATTGGAAAATCACCCTCAAGAACCGTGGATCCAGACATGTCCAATGTCTTAGCCAAAAGTTCGGCTTTAAGCAGCTTCTCGTGTCTGGCCTGTACACTGGTACTGTGCAGAGTGGAGGCAGAACCTCTGCGCTTTTCCTAGTTGATTCTGAAGTTTGTCAGGGGTGTGTTCTTGCTCCTACCCTGTTCAATGCTTGCATGGACTTGGTGTTGGGGAGGGTTGTGGTGTCCAGTTCTTGGTGAAAAAATATTTACTGATCTTGACTTTACTGATGATGCTGTAATCTATGGGAAGTCAATGGAGGCTCTGATCAGGGATCCTGAAAGACTTAGTGAGGAGTATGTGTCTCTGGACTTGCGAATGTCCTAGATAAAAACCAAGATTCAGGCCTTTAATGACCTTTAGGGTGCAGCCATCAGCAGTGTGTCTGTTTTCTGAGAGAGTGTCGACCTTGTTGAGAGGTTTACTTACTTCATCAGTGACTTTCATGTTTCTGGTGGCTCTTTGTATGAAGTCAGTAGACGTATTGGGAGAGCATTGGGTGTCATGAGGTCGCTGGAAAGGGGTGTGTGATTCTTCTGATATCTTTGAAAAAGGATGAAGGTCCAAGTCTTTAAAGTCCTGGTGCTTACTGATTTGCTACATGGTTGAGAGACATGGACACTATCCAGTGACCTGAGACGAAGACTGGACTACTTCGGTACTGTGTCTCTTGAGAGAATCCTTGGGTACCGCTGGTTTGACTTTGTGTGAAACAAATTGTTGCTTATGGAATCCCAAATGAGGCCCATTACCTGCATTGTGAAGGAGCGTCAGTTACGGCTCTACGACCATGTGGCAGGATTGCCAGAGGTTGTCTGGCTTACAGGAACCTCATTGCTGAGGGCCTGAGCGACTAGACCATACCAAAGGAACGCCCATGTAACACCTGGCTGCGGCAGATAAAGGGTCATTTCTGTAGGGTGGAATTGGACCATCTGTCTGGGGGGTTGCCAGCCAGGATCCTGAGCTGTTTCATTGTGTGGTAGGTGTGACAAAGCACTGTAACAGTGCATGCTGCCCAACCTGATCTGAACTGATCTCATTGCCAGTTAAGTGACTTATGTGGCTATGTGTGGCTATTGCAGCAGTTGTAAGGTCCTAGTTTTAGGATATTTTTTCTTAACAATAAGTTTGCATCCTAGCAATTTCTAATATTAAAACTCATTTCCAGATGACTGAACTCTTGACATTGTTCTTGACTTGATATGAGACTTTTTGCTGTTTGCTTGACCTCTGCTGACCCATTGACAATGAGTGTTTTTCATCCCCTGGTCTTGATGTTTTCTCAACCATTAATTTGGTCAATAATATTAAAATAAAACACTTTCATGATTTGTACCTGGAAGTGCACTCAGATTAAACCACTAGACGGTACTTCTTCCATCAAAAACTAAGCGAATGTATTTCATAAGTTTCCGTGGTGGATTGAAAGTACCCTCTTTGGATTCTTTGAATTTGTCTTTATGGGTCTTTAAGATGGAGACATTAAAATCCATGTGGACATCCTGGGTAGATCATTAGCTCTAAAACCAGCTCTTCAAAGAATACTGGGTGTCAATTTCTGAACCTAATCTGACAAGAAAAGCATTCATTTCAAGAAGAAAATCTCAGTGCTTAAACCCTTAGCAGGTCAGCTTGGCATATTGGGGTGCCAAGATTTATGTTCTTCTCTGTGAAGTCGCAGAGAACACAGCAAAGAGCCTAACATCCAAATTGAGCTGATGACAGCATTTCCACCTCAAGGTCATGGACAAAGGATTAAATGGCAAAGGTAACAAGTCCACTGCTCCATAAGTAAAGGTCATCAATCATGTAACTGTTTAGTGGAAGCTTTGTGTCAATTGGAAAGAAGCAAGGGCTGAATCATAGCACAGTATAAGCCGTCTCTCATTCATGGCTGTGCATATGAGAAAGCAAAGGTGAAGTGTAACACCACACTAAAACTTCGACTAACTGCAAATGCTTGTAAATCAATAAACTTTAGAGAATCTCTAAATGAACTAAGAAAAACATCTTTGGAGTTGTAAATGTGCCTGTCTCGTCTGCTTTGTGTCCTTCCTTTTGTGTTGACATGGAAGCCGTTATATTTTTATAACACTTGGGTTTACCAATAAATTTTATTATTCTGTTGCTTTAAACAAGTGTGCTTCAGTCACCTTGATACAAGTCTAACAGCCAGAAATCCTCATCTACTAAAATGTTGTTGCTAAATAGCTGAGTGCCATTATTGCCAAAGCTGATATGCACTGTAAGTAGTTGATTGACATCATTCAAGCCAATCCTATTCCCACAAGAATGAAACTAAAGCAGATCTGGAGACTGATAAGAACAATAGTAAAGAACAGAGAATGGATAATGAGGCAACTGAAGAGGAACATGCTGCTGAGTGTCACAAAAAGTTTACTGCCATGCAGCTGGCAGAAGGTTTCATTATGAGTAGGAAGGCAATGGGCAGTTTGAAGTCTCATACAGTCAGAAGTTTACAAAGATTACAGCAGCTGTTCTTGGGGTAAGTTATAACCTAATTTATGCCGAAAAAAGAAAAACTTTTTACACATATATTTTTAAGAATGTAAAAATAAATAACAAAGACAGCAGAAGTACCCGTAGCCAATTCATCAGAAGGTTTTACAGCATTTACAACAATTTCAAAATGCACAGGATTTTATATCCTCCTACTACTTGATATTAGGAACAGACTAACATGCAGCTTGAAACAACAAATAATTTTTGAAAAAGTAGTATCGGGAGATGAAAGGAATGGAGGAAACTGCATCGTCTAAGTACTTGTCCAAAACATAATAAGTTTTACCATTAGATGAAAAGATTACTTACAGCTTGTCTAAATATTTATAGTCACAATAGTTTGCCTGGTAATCATATTTGCAGCCCAGGAGCATACATAGAGGGTGTACATTTTCTGTATTATAAGATAAGATGAGTAATCAATCATCATTTTGCACAGTGATCAACTGGTGTTTTCCTTAGCATGAAAATAATATTTTAAATTGTTACTGATGTGAGCATTCAACATTGCTCTGTAATACTATATTTTATGAGATTCATTTCAAAACAATTTTTGTGTGGTTGGAGTTTTGTAAAGAATGTGTATTTATATTAAAGAACAACATCCAAAATCCTAATTATGTTGTTGATTTTTATGTCTGTGATGCATATGGCACAATAATATGGGTCTTTGGAACACAGGCTTACTTGTGTTACTACAGTAACAATTACAATATGATGTGATAGCTTAATGTAAAACTGTATCTATTTTGGTAACTAAATAATGAGAAACCAAATAAATACAATATGTCCTTCAATATGGCTTCCACTTCACTATAAAGGCCAGGTTGTAAATGTGAGACGTGGCATTCTTCTGGAATTAATTGAGACTTTCTGTTATATTTTCATTATGAGCAAAGTGTCTGTAATCCATTGGCTTATTTAAGATGTTCTTGGTTATACATTTATGCTATTAAATGTTTAGTGTCTTAGCATTATCATGCAATTCAGGAAGTTTATAGTGGTGAGTAATTAAATGTCATAATTTAAATAAGGATTTCTATTTTTATCATTGGAGAAAAAGCAGAAAAAAAAAGACGACAGGGCAAGGACAATTTAGTTTGCCTATATAAATGTTGTAAATAATAATAATAATTCTTTCCATTTATATAGCACTTTTCTCAATATGCAGAGTTGCTTTAGTGAGTGGGGAGCCACTTCATCCACCACTAATGTGCAACATCCACCTGGATGATGTGGCGGCAGACATTTTTGCACCAGTACACTCACCACACATTAGCTGTTAGGTGGTGAAGGGGTGAGAGATAGTTAGCCAATTAGAGACAAGGGATGATTAGGGGGCTGGAATGACTAGGCTGTTGTAGTCATTTAACCAGGACATCGTCAGGACACCCTAGTCCTTTACGATGGATGCCCAGGGGTCTTTTATGACCACAGAGAGTCAGGACCTCGGTTTTACATCTCATCATTTTTACAGTGCAGGGATATTAGGATCCACATACATACCAAAGGGTAAGCGATCCCTGTTTGCCTCACCACCTATTCCAGAAACAACCCAAGCTTTTCCTGGTTGGTCTCCCATCCAAGTACTGTCCAGGCTCCAACATGATTACCTTCAGGTGAATTATCTGTTCTAAAGTGCAATATATTATGGTATACTGTGAAAATCCAAATTTGAATGAAAGTGGTAAAAAGTGCAGAGTGATGCAGAGCCGAAAAATAGCAAGTAAGCCCCAGTGGTACTGTTAAGAATATGCCAATCTCAACTATTTACCATGTACACTCCTCCACGAAACTGTAGACATTTACATTGTTAATGTGCATAGACCATTAGTTGTGAAAGCATGTGTGGATAATCTGAACTGATGTTATGAGCAGCACAGCAATGCAGAGTTTTGCCTCACAAATCCAATACTTTAAGCTTGCCTTCTGAACTCAGTCACTAACTTTGTAAGGGTTCCCAGGTACTCTTTGTGTTTATGTGAATTCTTTTCCCTTATCACAAATGCCCTGTAAAGATGTATGCATTAATGATTCTTGCAAAAAGACTGGTGATCTGCCCAGGGATGGACTTTCAAAATATGGCTAGGGAATGGAGGCGCCATGATTTAATAAAAAGGTGGGCCTAAATTTGTCACAAGTGGGCCTAAAAATATTACTATTAATGATAAATATACATTCATTTAAAAACAATTTTTAAATGTCCAGTCATACCAACACAAACAGTGTCATGTTTTTTTTGTGTACATCTAGTTTGAATGTTTTTTTAACAGAGTTAAACCCACAAATGGTGAAAATATACTTACTGCACATCTTTTGATGACATGTACAACATACCAGCACACTGCAAGGCAAAAATGCCCTAATAATATCCGTGATAATTCTGACCAGTAGCATTATATACTGTAACAGCAAACAGATGGATTAGCACTTTTCAAATCCTTCTAATTTATTTATGTATACCTGATGCATGCGTTTGCACTCTCTGAATCCATACATGAATCTGTTCTTAATTAAGTCATAACCAAAACGCCCAAATCGTATCAATGAGCTCCCACACAGCACACCTTACTTGTGATTACAGAAGTTACTACACACAGGCCAGGGTTACTTGAGGATGTGTTCCCCAGAAGTCATTCAGAATTGCATCATCCAGGCAACAATATAAAGAGCTGCTGGTTAAAACAGTTTACTGCCCAAATTTAGTCAATTTTCAAAATCTTAAAGCTATAGATTGTCATCGTTATTTTTGCTTTTGACTTTAGCAACATTTACTGACTTATTTCTGAAATATCCCTTTGGCTTAGGTTATTTAGTTTTTGACTGAATTCCTGGTTTTGATCTGTATTTGATATCTCTTACTTTCTGTTCCTTCTCCTTATCAACCTACCCACTGTTTGGAGCAGAACATAAATTTAGACCATGAACTGCTTATACTGTTGCATTAATGCCATGATTCAGAGTGATTTCCGGGAATTACGCCCCCTAGCAAACCTTGTAGTATCAACCGTGCCTAAAAATGGTTTCTTGTTAAAATCTAAACAATGCTGTTAATAAGCAGGAACACATTATTATCTCTGTATTTCTTTTACCCCCCACAGTTGTAAATATTAATTTGTGTTCTAGCTTACTAACTGCAACATCCAAAAATAAACATTTGAAATTAGTGTCAAAGTTGAAATCTGAAATAACTCACTGCTTCTACCTAAGATCACAAAATATCTCCAAATATTCAGAAGCAATACACCTCTGACCAATTATTAAACTTTGCTAGTTGGAATATTAATGGTCTCAATCATGACATAAAGAGAAAAAGTATTCCCCTATCTAACAGTCTTGAAGGCCAAGATAGAATTTTTACTAGAGACCAACCTAACAAGGAAAGACCAGTCTCAGCTGAAAAAGAGACTGGATTGGGTAAATTTTTCTTAACAGATGAAATAATAAAAAAGAGGTATCAGAATTTTAATGCATAAATCAATCACACTTGTAGCAACAAATGCAGTATCCAATCTTGAAGGGTGTTATGTCATGGTGGTGGTGAAATTTTTCAGCTCCAAAGTAATTCTGGTAAACATTTATGCACCTAATATGGACAACAGAGAATTTATGCAAATGCTCTGATTCCTGCAAATGACTTATCAGAGGTTTTATTGTCTTTGAATGCAGAAAAAGTCTTTGATAGAGTCAAATTGAATTATCCATTTACATCACTACACAAATTCAGATTTGGTCTCTGCATGGATTAAACTACTTTATAGTAGTCCAGAACTGTCAGTTCACATTAATAACAAAAACTCAGACTACTTCAAAATAGAACAGTGTACTTGCCAGAGGTGCCCACTATCACTGATTTTCTTTGCATTAACCTTTGAACCTATAATTACCAGAGAAGGACTCAAACAGAAAATATCACTATATGCAGACGGATATATATGAATTCTCTTTTCCTTTGCAGACCGACCACGGGAATTTCAACCTAGGCTCGATGATGTCACTTCCAGTTCCGGACCCGATGGCATCACTGCTGGTTTCTGGATCTGATGACATTACTGCCAGTTATAGCCCAGAATACATCACTTCCGGTTCCTGCCTGGATGAGGTCATTTCCCCTGTTTGGCTTTAAAACTGCCATGTTTTGTTTGTCTCGCCAGTTCTGTTTTGGATTAATGTGTGTTAAGACCTTTTTGAACAAACCTTTGCTTTTTGACAGCCTATCTTCAAGTATACGGGAGGATGCCCCCAAACCTTTTTGCTGTATTGTTTGAATCATTTCAAACACTGTATTAACAACATGAATGATTTATCGTAACAGGTAATAAACTAAGAAGTGAATTGCCCTGACCAAAGTTTTTTAAACAGCAAGGCTACTGCGAAAAAGTCTGTTAGCAATTTTTCCTTGGCTAGGATGCCAGAAGGTGCATGCCACAATCTTAAATAGGCAGAGAACAATAATGCAATATGGCACATAATTTCCGCCTCATGGTATTGGCAAAAGGTACAGTAACTGCAAACAATATGACAACAGTCATACAAGAACAGTCAAAAAATGGAGGCAGTTGCTCAGACACCACTTAGGTGAGCAGAAGGTTGATGGAAGGAACAGGAAATGAAATGTAGTCAAACAAAACACAAGTCCAAACAAAAATAATCAAGGGAAGCTTTTATCGTGGCAAAATGTCAAATTCAAAAAACAGACCAAAAGTTTAGGACTTAAAGTAATTAACCAGAAAAAAAACCAACCAATTCAATTATACAGAGGTGTCACAATATCTCCAAACTTCAATAAAGAGGAATAGTCCAATGTTGAGCTTTATGTCTATGACTTTGTGGTGTCACACATTACATACTTCCCATTGACCTTGCCTAGCAGTCAAGATAACAAAGTGTAATAAAATGGTAGCACCCATAACAAAAACAAAATGACACAGAGAACAGTAAATTGTTTTTTAACACAATGAAAAAATAAACGTAACATTCACATTCCTCAACCTCTCACCCATAACTTTACACTAAAAGAAATGTACAGAAAACTTTTGGAAGAACAAAGAAAAAAATTTAAATCATAACAGCAGTGACCTTTCAGAAAAAGAATACAAAATTGTGTCACAAGAACAATGATATACAGTATCTAAACAGCAATTTAAAATATTAAATAAATTCATTTAAAATTAAGCAAACGTGATCCTTAGAAAGCAAAAACAGGCAATTGTGACTAATAGTAATTATCAGAATAGGTGTGCTGGTTTTTGGGCCTATCATAAAGTATCTCATAGATGAACTCCTTTAACACTTGTAGTCTCTGTCACTGAACTTCTAACCTGTTTTTGCTCTTGACAGCTGCTTCTCTCTCACTTGCAGACTCAAAGCTTAAAAGAGTGTCTATGAGGTGCCATTAAATTCCATCCCAGGGGTGCACACTGCCATGACCTATAGTTACTACCAGGATCATGTCCGGCTTTCCATTTGTTCTGAGGACACCAGGTTAGAGTTCCCTCTACAGGCGTCTGGAGTGCCCACACTGCAGATCATTCAGTTACCTTTACAGGGCCATAACTCTAAGGCAGGTCTCAGGGGGCATGGTCCCCTACTTTCCCCTATAGGTCTATGTGCCATTTGCTGACATGCATTTCCTTTTCAAGGAAAGGGTCCAGTTGCTCAGGCATGCACTCAGTCTCCAGCTGTAGTGTCTCAGAGTAGAATTCCCCTCTTCCATCAGAGTTGGAAAACCTTAAAACTTTCTTATGCTGGTGCCCTTGTTTAACACCTTTCCGGGGAACTCCACACAACATAAACACAAGGTTTACCGCCCTCACAGACTCCTATTCCTCTATTCTTGTATTCACAGGACCGCTTGTTACAAACACAAAAATTAAAAAAAATTAGAAAAAGCTCTTTGAGGTTCTAGCTTGCTTAACAGTATTTGTTCTTTGTTTTTATTCATATGTCAATTATGATAACCAAGAAAGAGAAATATTCTACATCTGTACATTATGCAAAACTAATTCAACATAGCTACAGTATGTCTCAGACTATATGAAAATGAGCATCATGCGTTTTATTTGCAGAACTTGTAAAATGTAAGCCAAGAAATACTTTCTTAAGGAAACAAACCTAATATTTGAAAATATAAGCCAATGTAAGTTGTACTGCAGAGCAGAAAAACATATATCAACTGCATGGCATATTTTACAAAGTAAAGTAAGTGCAGATGGATAGCTGGGTGATAATAAATCAGCATTTTACTAGAGTATATAGAAAATAAAAATTGTTTTGCTACTTGAACTAAGATAAAATATGTAGTTTTTTTTTTCTTTTTTAAAATTCCATTATAGTAAAGGGAACACATACATGTGATTTTTATCTATCCATTTATTCACTTCCTTAACCCAGTCATATCTGTGGGGAGAAAGACTCTAACCAGGTTCATATCAGGCAGAGGCAGGAATCAACTTTGTAAAAGGCTGAAGTCTGTCACAGAACACCCTCATGCTTATATAAAACCAGTTTACAAACTGCAATCAGTTTGCTGTTATGTGGAAAAATAAAAAGAACTCTGGGAAATTCACATGCAGAGATGGGGAGGACATGCCAAGTCCTAAAATGGGTTTTAATCCCAGTCCTCTGAGGCCATAATAGCTACAGCTTTGCTTTTTCTGCAGATAATAAATTAAAATCTTTGACTGTGTTCTGCCAAGAAGTGGAACACAGCAGGCCACAAGGGCTAAAAAGAAAAGGGCCAAAAGAAGGATCAGAAGTCAAAATACAAGCTTAGTCAAAACTTTGGAAAACAAGACTAATCAGCATTTAAATCAGAAGGGTGGACACAAATCAAAGCTACAAAAATTGAAACCTGAAACACGTTTAAATCGCACTTGAAATAGTCAAATTCGGACAGTGAAATAACTGAGTTGCTGGCTGAAATATTGTCACTCTAAAGACTTTACTCAATGTGCTTTTCAAATTTGTGTTATCTAGCTCCCAGGGTCATATTTGTGCACAAAATGGTGGTGCCCATAATAAAAATAAAAATCGTTAAAATAAAAATAAGCAACAATTAATTTGTACCGTACCTTGACTCTCATCCATTCAACAAAAATAACTGAATAACTGAAATCGTAATACTGAAAAATATGGCAAAAAGTCAAAGAATCTTATAAGAAAAATGTACTGAATTCAGGAACGTTTATACAATCAAGTATTCACAACAGAGTGAGACAGATTTTATGGGTGCTCAGGAGAAGGGGATGGCTGATGCATGATCTCTGACCAATTTTCTGCTTTCGCCCTTAGAGACTGCTCGAGAAGGTGATTAATGGTGACAATTCCATCCTGTCTTTGACTCCACATCTTTTGGCTCCTCTGACATTAAGAGCCCCAGTGAAACATTTGAAGGACCAATGCACTGGAAGACACTGGTCTTTCAATGCACCAGAGGTGTTGATTTACATAGTTATTTTTTTATCTTCTTTGGCTCATTTAAAATGGGTCTGCCACCTGGGCCCCCAACTCTTTATGCGCTCACTTGTCTCCTTTTTTTACAATGTGAATTTTCAAATTACTCTATTTAGTATTTACAGTCATTTCAACTGTTAAGAAGCTTTATTTGAGGGTAAAAATATTCCTTTGTAATAAAACATCTAGCAAGTCATACAATGCTGGAACTAATCTTCATATATAGTGAATGTGCATACTTTATAAAACTTGAATTTCAAGAGTTCCTATATGAGGGCAATAACAATGACTATTCTTTTAAATGTCATCACTAGTCATTTGGTGATTTAGACTACAGGTGCATGAGAGGTACAGTATATAAAACCTTGCTGCTAGTTTTTAGTATTTTTCACCCCTTTTTCCATGAAGTTTACATGAAGAGTGTCTGCTAGTTGAGAAGCTCACATCAGTGTAATGAAACCATGTCCTTGGGAAAACTTCCATTTCATGAGCACCAGTACAAAGGCAGTGATAGACAGTAGTTTGACTTTAGGTTTAGGTTATCAAAAACTGAAAATTAATGTAATTTTTGGAGTTATACAAAAAAGGCCTTCTTTAGGGAATAAGTAACACGTTATCTTCAACCATTCTAAAGCTGTGCTTAAAGCTGTTGTTCTGTGAGGCTCCTGACATGCAAGCGTTTGACTCTCAGGAACAATTCTGTTGTAGCTTTAGATATTCCAAACCTGTTCCTGTCAGAGTTTCCTCCCGTTTACAGGTTCCCTCTTGATGGTGTAGGAAACTGTACTCAATGACACTTTGGTTTTCTTTGCAGTTTCTCTAAAGGAAAGTTCTGTACTTTGAAGGCTAACAGTGGTCTGTCTGTCATTCTTTTTTTAGTTGCCTTTTTCTTGCCGTTATGATACCAAAATAAAGTGCAATATCATCCAAATTGTGCTTCAGTGGCTGTAGCAACACTGCTTTTATAGAGACAGAGGGTTTGTTAATCTATATATATAAAAGTCAATGTGTGTATGTATGTTCCAGCATCACATCTGAACGGCTGGAGCAATTTTCATGAAACTTGGTACACATGTTCCTCATTGGTCGACTAAAAATACCGTAGGGTGAAATCAGCTGTAACCCACCCCCTTCTAGGTAGGGTGGGGGGTGATCTTGAGGTCTTGTATGCATGTTATCATCCAACTGACACTCGGAACGACCACCAGAAGGCAAACTGGAGGCGACTGCCAGCATTCTTTATGTTTGAGCCCCACCGCGCCCCTGTTGCTTTTGAAATTAAATAGAGTTCTACACGTGGAAGTGTGTGTGTCTGTCCGGCCGGGAAGTGAGACGTAGAGTTGGGGTGAGGGCTCCTGCTCCGAGGATACACAAACAAGGCCAGCACACCAGCAAAAGGAAACCTCCAAAGAAAGACAGTTGCTTAGCTGCTAATGCACAAACGATGCAAACACTTCGGCAACATGAATCCTTCTAGCAGAGAGATGCCCAGAGTAGTTCTAACGATTTAAATACTTTCTAGGATCCCGTGCTTTTAGCAGCATGGGCTTACACAGTTAGTATATACCAGGCAACTTACAGCATTCTTTATGTTTGAGCACCACCACTCCCCTGTTGCTTTTCAAATTAAATACAGTTGGCCGGTTCTGAGTGTCAGCTGGATGATAACATACATACAACACCGCAAGACAAGCACATTAGTGGTTCTTTATCCATCCATCCATTATCCAGCCCGCTATACCCTAACTACAGGGTCACGGGGGTCTGCTGGAGCCAATCCCAGCCAACACAGGGCGCAGGGCAGGAAACAAACCCCGGGCAGGGTGCCAGCCTACCACACAACCCACGCAGACACGGGGAGAACATGCAAACTCCACGCAGGGAGGGCCCAGGAAGCGAACCCAGGTTTATTGTTGTTTAATTTATTTTTATTTTTAAAGTTGTGTTTTTTTAATTATGTTTTTCTCAAACAATTAAAAAAAATGTATTTTCCTCCCGGGCAATGCTGGGTATTTCAGCTAGTAATAAATAAGAGTTGGGACACCTGTAGGAATTGTTTGCATCAACCTTCAAGGCTTAATTAACTTCTGTTGCTGCAGAAAAGCTGTACGTTTGTCTACTGTTCGATTATTAAGAATGCTGATAACAATGCATATCTGGGGAGAATGAAAGCCATGATTTACATCAAATGGACTGTTTGGTAAACTGGTGCAATACTCTAAATGTCAAAAAGACCAAACAAATTATATCTGACATTTAGAGACAGAAATCTGCATTGTAACCCTTCATTATTCTGGGAAAGAGGTAGAAAGAGGAAACTCAATAAAATACTTAAGAATTCCCCCAGATAATAATCTTAATTGGAATATAAATACAATGCAACCAGCAATTGTTTCTCCCCTAAAAACTCAGACTTAATAAAAGTGGACAAGGGCCTCATGTTGTCCTTTAATCGCAGTGTTATCCAGTCTGTCCCCACTTTCAGCTTTATTGCTTGCTTTGGTAGTTTGACAAACCAAAATTTAAAAAAGCTCCAGCTGGTTACCAAACATGCAGCTGAAGTTACTGGGGCTGACGAAGAATATTTGGTAAGTGTGAGTCAGAGGGCAATGTTAAAAAAACTGTAAATCATCTCAACTGATGACAGACACCCATTACACGCAGAACTTAACTTCAGTAAACCAGGGAGGAGCGTCGCATTAAAAATCCACACACAAATTGCATCAGAAATTCCTTTCTTTCCAGTGCCATATGTCTTTTTTATAAAGAATATCAGAGAAAATAAAACAATTGCAGGCATGTAGAGTTTTCAAATGTATCATGCGACCTCTTTAGGTAAACACATTCTATCAAATTATTAGAAGTGGTTAGCAAAGAATCTGTTTTTCAGTTGATGTACCGGGCTGATAACATCTCTTCAAGAGAGGCCAACCGAATCAACAAGCTTATTTCAAGTCAAAGTCAAAGCGAACTTTATTGTCATCTCAACCATATACATATACACAGATAGACATAATTGCGAAGCTCAGGGTCCATAGTGTAACAGCATGCAGTGCAAATAATAAATTAAAAATAGAATTAAAATAAAAATTTTAAATTAAAACACAAACAAGATAAGACACTGTGCAAAGATAAGACAAAGAAGTAGCAGCAATACTGATGTGTAGTAAGCAATATGAACATTGATGCAATGTATGGTATTTGCCATCTAGATACATAAAAACAGTCAATAGATATGTAATATAAAAAATAAATAAATAAATACAGATATATGAAAAAGTTTGGGAACCCCTCTCAGCTGTCAGTTTCAACTGTAAAGAATGTAATCAGGAAATGGAAGGCCACAGGCACAGTTGCTGTTAAACCCAGCAGGTCTGGCAGGCCAAGAACAATACAGGAGCGGCATATGCGCAGGATTGTGAGGATGGTTACAGACAACCCACTGATCACCTCCAAAGACCTGCAAGAACATTTTGCTGCAGATGGTGTATCTGTACATCATTCTACAATTCAGCGCAATTTGCACAAACAACATCTGTATGGCAGGGTGATGAGAAAGAAGCCCTTTCTGCACTCACGCCACAAACGGAGTCGCTTGTTGTATGCAAATGCTCATTTAGACAAGTCACATTCATTTTGGAACAAAGTGCTTTGGACTGATGAGGCAAAAATTGAGTTATTTGGTCATAACAAAAAGTTCTTTGCATGGCGGAAGAAGAACATCGCATTCCAAGAAAAACACCTGCTACCTACTGTCAAATTTGGTGGAGGTTCCATCATGCTGTAGGATTGTGTGGATAGTTCAAGGACTGCAGCTCTTGTTATAGTCGGGGGTCAGATGAATTCAACCCAATATCAACAAATTCTTCAGGATAATGTTCAAGCATCAGTCACAAATTTGAAGTTTCGGAGGGGTTGGATATTCCAACAAGACAATGACCCAAAACACAGTTCGAAATCTACAAAGGCTTTCACACAGAGGGAGAAGTACAATGTTCTGGAATGGCCATCACAGTCCCCTGACTTGAATATGATTGAAAATCTATGGAGTGATTTGAAGCAAGCTGTCCATGCTCGGCAGCCATCAAATGTAACTGAACTGGAGAGATTTTGTATGGAAGAATGGTCAAAAATACCTCCACCCAGAATCCAGACACTCATCAAAGGCTATAGGGGCCGTCTAGAGGCTGTTATATTTGCAAAAGGAGGCTCAACTAAGTATTGATGTAATATCTCTGTTGGGGTGCCCAAATCTATGCACCTGTCTAATTTTGTTATGTTGCATATTACATATTTTCTGTTAATCCAATAAACTTAATGTCACTGCTAAAATACTGCTGTTTCCATAAGGCATGTCAAATATTAAAAGGAAGTTGCTACTTTGAAAGCCCAGCCAATGATAAACAAAAATCCAAAGAATTAAGAGGGGTTCCCAGACTTTTTCATATGACTGTAAATAATAGATATAGATAATACAGAAATTATCAGTGTATGATAATAGTTGTTTAAGACATGTGTAAACAATGACAGGTCAGAATGTTTCACAGCAGAAGGATATCAAAATACTTAAAGGTCAGTATGAAATTTTCAGTTCTTTTTTAAATGCACATTAGTCTTTGCAGGAAAGTGGCTTGCATGTATAAAAGTTCTGTGTCAGCTGGTTTTTAGAGGTGGTTGAAGCAGTATGGAAGATCCCAGGGGGCAGAATGGTGTTAAGGAGTCTGACAGCTTGGGGGTAAAAACAATCCTGCAGCCTGGCAGATCTGGCTCTGATGCTGCAGTATCTTCTCTTGGATGGCAAAAGTGTGAAAAGTCCATGTTAGGGGTGTAAGGGGTCCTGCACAATGCTGCAGGCCTTGCGGACACTGCGTTTGTAAAATATGTCCTGTAGTGAAGGGACATGCACCACAATAATGTTCTCTGCTGTCTTCACTACCCTTTGCAGGCACTTGCGTTCGGATATGTTGCAGTTGCCATACCAGACCGTGATGCAGCTGGTCAGAACACTGTCAATGGTGCCTCTGTAGAACATGGTGAGGATGGAAGGTGGAAGACTTGCTCGCTTCAGCCACCTCAGGAAATGTAGTCTCTGCTGGGCTTTCTTGATTAATGATGAGATGTTATGTGTCCATGTAAGTTCCTCAGTTATGTGCACACTGAGGAACTTGGTACTCCTAACAGTCTCCACATCTAAACTGATGATGCTGAGTAAAGGGCAGGCTCAGTTATAGGGCAAACTCTGGACCCCCTGGAGGTAGTAGTAAAGGGGAGAATTAAAACAAAACTGAGTACCATTATGAACAATGTTGCACAGCCTCTCTCTGACACAATAACACTGAGGACTTTCAGCCACCAAATCATTCAGAAGAGGTGTGTCAAGAAACAACTTTATACTGTACCAACAGAAATACACCTACATAATGCCTCACTGTGAGTGTAACTGCCAAGTCAGAAGTTTTTTTTTCTTTCTAATTTTTTCTTAATTTTTATTATATTCTGGAGTGTGTTCAGACCATAATGTGTGCGTATGTATATTAATTAGTGCTGGGCAACAATTAAATTTTTTAATCGCGATTAATCGCAGACAATCACAACAATCACATTGTTAGTGCACAAACTCCAATAATGAACTCAAAAGTAGTGTATTGTGTGTATTTGGTTTGCAAACACTTTAAACAAATAAGGTGCTTTTTAACAGCAGTATTCCCTTTACATAGTAGCAGTTAAAATATTTCTTGTAAATCTCAACTTAAACATTAATGTAATCAAATTAAATATAAAACCAAAGCTATTTGCCACTACCAATGCATTAACATTTTATCTAGTTTGTTATAGAAAAACAAGTTACCCTCAGTGTCCAGAGCCATGATCACAACATTATAACAATCACCTTTCCGAGCAACAGCAAGTTAACATTTCTAAATCTGTTTTATTTTTTATCTGAACAGATACCAGCAGAAACATTTTCTTTTATCAGGGAGCAGCATAAACAGTCTATATTCAGTAGCAACTCTTTTTTCCAAAAAACTGTTTTCTGAAAAGTGCACAAAGCAATGGTTTCACACATAAAACTTATGTTGCTGCCTGTTTTGCCTGCTGTCGGCGCCTGTTTGCAGCAGCTCAACGACCAGCAGGAATGCATGGTGGGCTGGCTGCCAGGCTGTCTTTGTCAGACAGGTGCACACGGGTGGCAGTTGCAGTGAGATGCAATATGGTTTGTACCTCCTCTCATCGCAAGTGTCTGTCCTCCCAGGCGAACGTTGCCATAGGTGCATCAGCTACACGAACGTGTTCAGCACCACGATCAGCTGGGGACCCATCAGGTGAGGCCAGTACCTCACTTTTGTTTTTGATCAACATCTCCATATAACTTGCATCATCATCTATCTATCTATCTATTGTCACACACATGCATTTAGGAGACAGCTAAAGGGCCTGGGGAACTGTAATACTACA
The DNA here is from genome assembly GCF_900747795.2 of Erpetoichthys calabaricus. Classification (NCBI taxonomy): domain Eukaryota; kingdom Metazoa; phylum Chordata; class Cladistia; order Polypteriformes; family Polypteridae; genus Erpetoichthys; species Erpetoichthys calabaricus. The sequence continues at coordinate 211,881,605 of NC_041398.2, read as the reverse complement.
CCAGACCAGGGGGTGGCAGAGTGTGCTGACTGTCTCTTTCAGTTTTTTGCAGACCATTTCCGGGAAATCTCACCAGGTTCCAGCGCCTATGATGACATCACTTCTGGCTCCGGCGCCTCTGATGATGTCACTTCCAGTTCCAGACTAAATGACATTATTTCCTTCCAAAGCCCTTAAAACCGCCATCTTACTTCCAAGTATTCCATTCTGTTTTGGACTCTGTCTTGTGAATATCTCTGATCAAATATTACAAAACTTTTGCAGCTGGGAAATAATATACGGATGGCTGCCCCAAACTCTTTATGATGTCTATCTATCTATCTATCTATCTATCTATCTATCTATCTATCTATCTGTATGCCTGTCTGTCTGTCTGTCTGTCTACTTTATAATTTTTATGTACGTTTTAACCTGTCTTGTCTCTATTGTTCAGTTAATTTCCTTCTGTTATTGTATACAACTAATAAGGCAGCCCTGTGATGGACTCGCAACCTTGTCCTGCATTGCACCCTATGCTAGCTGGGATAGACTCCAGCACCCCCAAGTGACCCTGTTCAGGAGTAAATGGGTTAGAAAATGACTGACTGACTTACTAATAAAGCAAATTTCATGTTTTCTTGAGTAAACATGAATAAATCACCTTCAACTGCGGATCTTGAAGTTTTTATCCCATTACTTGTTCCATGAAAAAAGAATTTTTGTGTAACTCTGAAAATGATATTTTTCAGTTTTTGGTACACTTCTTTGGGTTACTCACTGGACTTGCACTGCTTACATTTCAACAAAAACTGGAAAAATGCAGGTGTTCTACCAATTTTGACGAGTAGTATATGTAAAGCAAGCAAAATGTATGGCGCCTGTGTTCTTACACAGGTCAGCCTGTCCACTCACTCATTCACCTATCCAATCTCCAATCTGCTTTTTTCAGTTCAGTACTTTGGAGACTGGTGTCCACCCCAGCAATCCATTGTGCATTGAGCACACTTTTGTACTCATCCACACTCATTCAATGTAGACATACCAATTATCCTAACATGAAATTGGAATATTAAATGAAGTACACAGAAAAAAAACATGCAGATAGAATGAGAATGTGCAAACTTTACAGAGCCAACACCCAATAGAGGACTGAAACCCAAGACTTTGGAAGTATAAGACAGCAGCACCAACCACTGTGCTGTCTCCAAGGTATTCTTGGATAGTAATTTCGTAGTTATTTTCTGTTAATCTAGTATGTATTTTACCTCTGGTAGGGTAACCATTGCACCACTATGCCACCCAATTATAGTCAGTTTTAATGATTATAAAAACTCCTCATTCTTACTAGAGTTTATTAATCTGAAAAGAAACAAGCAAAACAGTTACTGAAATTATGTATATTTACTTCAGACTGCAATAATAAATCACAGTAAAGCTCCAGTAATACAAATAAACATGTTTTAGATAAGTGCACTAACATAATGTTTGCTGCCAGTGGTTTCAATTTACAAAAAAGACAATACATGACACATTACTTTTTTTTAAAACCTTTAATGCATCATGGGAGGCTCAGCTCTTGTGATAAGGAATATGGTACTGTTTACCCTGGCCTGAAGAGCTCAGCAGGGATATAAATGACAGGCATCCTGCTCAGACCACATGAATGACAGAGATAAAATTGAATCCAGTATTAGCTGATAGTAAACTGATAATCACACCATTCTGGGATCCTGATGTGTGGTACACATGGAAGTAACGTTTTGCTTCCTTTATAGGTGACATCATAAAGGCCATTAACTGTAACCTTAATGAAAAAGGCTGACCAAAGCTTCCTCACCACAGATATGTAAAATCATAATAAAACAGAAAAATGGAAGTGCTATAGGATAAAACTCTACCCGCTTATTAAGATTAGTATACTTCAAGGAAAATGCAAGATAATTAGCCCAGTTGAGAGGAATCGTAAGTATCTATGGTATTTATTAGTGTGTGGTTTATTCCCCTAGTTGTGGTACTTTTATGATCTCCCACTAAAGCCATTAAATATTTGAAAGGAATTTTGCTCTTTTGGGATTGTATAGACTAGAGTATCAATGGGTGGCATTTCAAGAATTTGATAGTAATGTTAAAATTATAGTCTTTAAATTATCAAGCACCCCACAGTTGGGAATTTCAATTGTTGGAGTTTCACAAAGTAGAAAATTAGTAATTGTATGTAGCTCTGAAGTAAGTGTTAAATATATGAGTAAGCAATAATTAGTTCTAAAATGTAAGCTTTGCATGGTGCATGTTCACTGAAACATGTATTAATATGAAAGTGCCCTTTTATTAAACATTCAAAGGGGCCTACATCAGGCCAGTATAGCGTCGCAAATTAACCTGATAGCTATGAGAGAATAGTCATTCAGTTTTTCGGATTATTTGTAAACCTCTCCTCTGCTATTCAGACTCTGTTTTGGTATGGCGAGCACCTGGTGTGGCAGTGGGTTTGGGTGTGCTGCAGTGGGTAATGCAGAGGGCCCCTGACTATATGGATGATCTAACCATCACGACAACATCGATCCCAGGGAGCAGGTGGATCCTACAAGGACTTGAGAGACTCATCACCTGGGCAAGGATGAGTTTTAAGCCTTCCAAGTCAAGGTCCATGGTGCTAAAGAAGGGGAAGGTGACTGATAAGTACCGATTTGCTATCGCAGGAACAGTCATCCCTTTCCATCACAGAGCAGCCAGTCAAGAGTTTGGGGAAAGTCTTTGACTCAAGTCTGAAAGACACAGCTGCCGTTCAGAAATCCACCCAGGAGCTTGGGACGTGGCTCACCAAGGTTGATAGGTCTGGCCTGCCTGGTAGGTTAAAAAGCCTGGATCTATCAGCACTCAATCCTGCCCCGAGTCCTATGGCCTCTGCTGGTATATGCAGTCCCACTTTCAACAGTTGAGTCCCTTGAAAAGAAGATCAGCAGCTTTCTTCGGAGGTGGCTGGGAATCCCACGCAGCCTCACCAGCACAGCACTGTATGGGACAAGTAACATCCTGCGGCTACCATTTAGCAGCCTCACTGAAGAATTCATGGTGGCAAGCACCAGAGAAGCCCTACAGTATGGGAACTCCAAGGATTGTAAGGTGTCAGCAGCTGGCATTGAGGTGAGGACAGGCAGGAAATGGAGGGCGGAGAAGGCTGTGGAGGTGGCAGAGTCACGCCTGAGACAGAAGGCTCTGGTGGGCACCGTGGCAACAGGTAGAGCAGGTCTGGGCTACTTCCCAAAGACCCAGGTCGGCAAGTTCCCAGGGCAAGGAGAGAATCCATCTACTCCAGGACGAGGTCCGAGCAGGGGTGGAGGAAGAGAGAGTGAGCAAGGTGGTAGGACTCCGGCAACAGGGTTTGTGGTCAAGTTGGGAGAGTAATCTCCAGCAAAGGATCACCTGGTTGGACAACATCCATATTACTAACCGAGAATGGTAAAACGGATATGGACGCAGGGACCTGCCTGCCCGTGGACGCAAAAGACGTACTGCGCAGGCGCCAGCGCCATGCCCCCCCTCATGAGGACGCTAAAGAAAAAAGAATTCAGACGCAAGCGCAAACCCATGGCACACAAAAAAGAGGATTCAGGCCCCCCCTCCAACCAACGGATCCAACCAACAGAAAATAAGAAATGAGGACGCTAAAGAAAAAAGGTGTCAGACGCAAGCGCAAACCCATGCCACACAAAAAAGAGGATTCAGACCCACGACCGCCACACAAAGCTCTCCTCCACTAACAGAAATAAGAAATCAGTCCACACGCCCCTATATGCCGCAAGCACGATAAAGCGAGGTCAGAAATAAAACACAAAGTAGGAAACAAAGTAAAACTTCATAAAGGGATTAAAGAAACAAAGCACACACCCCCCCCCCCCCCCGATTAAAACGGGAGAGACTACCCACGTGCGCAGACAACACACAAAGCCAAACCCCCGCCACCCCACCCCCCCGCACCAGAGCAAAATGGGACAGACTACGAACCGTCAAAGTAGGAAACAAACTAAAACGTCATAAAGATCTTAAAGAACAGAAACAAACACATAGAGAGCAGATTACAAAACAAAGCCCCCCTCCCCACAATTAAACGACAGACACTACGAACGGTCTGACATGCCGCAAGCAAGATAAAGCGAGGTCAGAAATAAAACATTCAGGCGCCTACATCGGGCGTCACAAAGCCCAGTAATTGCAGGCTGACTTGGGAAAGCAGCTAAAGATCCCACAGCAAATTGTAACAACATCACAATCTGATTGTATGAGCCCAGAATTAGGGCGAAACACGTGTCGCGTACTCTTTGCATTATTTGACAGTAAAACTATTTCAACCATTCTATGATCTGCTTCTCGCATCTGAAAGAGGGCACCGTGGCGGATGTTAGCCGACTTGCTGACCAACCACAAGCATTACCTGGTAGGTAACCACCCATACAATCAGATTGTGATTCAGACTACGAATGCTGTGAATGTAATTACCCCGATCTACATGCTGTCAAATGAACGAACCACACGCCGTAGCGCAGCGTTAGGGGCTTCGCCTCTGGCGGTGACGCTCGAGGTTCGATTCCCGACAGGGGATGCAGTGAGTGTGTACACCTGATGAGCCCAGAATTAGGGCGAAACACGTGTCGCGTACTGTTTGCATTATTTGACAGAAAAACTATTTCAACCATATATATATATATATATATATATATACACACACTAGGGGGCTCTGTCCCCTGCTCGTTTCGCTCACCAACCCCCAGGCGGGCACTATGCGCTAGCCACTTCGCAGATCTGCTGCTCACATATGGGGAAGCAAATGTACAATTTAAACAGCTTGTTATTTTCATAGGCATTGTTACATATGCATAATAGACCTAACTATTTTACATTACAGCGAGTAATTAACTATAGTAAAAAATAGTAAAACGTAATAAATTGAAAGAAAATTGTTTCATGTTGTGTTAGAGGTATTCGTTGCGTTATACGTTTTTGTTCTGTTTGGCTTTGAAATTAACACACAATTACTTTTTAAACTTATACTTTCACTTAAAACTCTGTAAAAACAATTTTTTGAATTAACTTTTTGTCAATATCGCATTGAATTTTGATTCCGTGTTTGGACTTACATCGTGACAACGCAACGTATAAATAGGCTTTTTCGAATGTTTGTCCCTGTGATTTGTTAATTGTTATAGCAAAAGCTATCGTAACAGGAAACTGTAAACATTTTAATCTTCTTATGTATCATGCAACAAGGTTCACATTCTTGGATTTGAGATTTTCTGACATTCTTTTCTGAAGATCCTTTCAAACTCCATCATGTTGGATGGAGAACCTCAGTGTTCTAGGCTCTGGCTAGCCACTCAAGGACATTCCCAGAGTTGCCCCTAAGTCACTCCTGTGTTGTCTTTGTGGTTAGGGTTATTGTCATGTTTGAAGGTGAACCTTCACAACCTAAACCACCTTTACAATATTACAGGAAAACAAAGAAAAACTCACACAGACATGGGAAGAGTATGTTAAATGTACACCAGTCCATGAGGCTGCAGCACTAACGACTGTGCCGCAATGCCAACCCTTGCTAAACAGTGTAACTAAAATTTAAAAAAAATTACAATTTCAAGGTATAAGGCAACATATAGAACAAAATGTGTTTTCACCTACTTGTTCTAATAATCAAACCCCAGACATTTTAAAATGTTAAAATATTAAACTTGAGACAATATCCATTATTCTATTTAAGCATAAAGGCTTTGTTTCTCTTTATTTTAAAATAAGTTCTGGTAGCTGTTTGGTAGTGAACTTTGTAAGTAGTAAAAGACATAATGGAACAAACAAATTTAAATATAGATCTACAACAATTACATAGATCTTCAGAAAGCAAGTTGATATTCAATCTAAGAGGGGTTAAGGGACAGAATTATTTGCAGGTGGGAATTACCACCATCTAAACAGTTTCCATGAGGTTATTTATTTGTGACCAAATGATCAAACAGCATAAAAATTCATGAGGAGAGGTACTGCTTGTTCCGTTCATTGAGCAAGGCTGGTGCGCAGTCTGTTTGTAGTTATTGGGTTGATGTGTTTTTTTTTTTTTCTGTGGGTCAACACATTGTGGTCTTATTAATTTGTGTCTAGTCCTATCACGCAAAGCTTGTTGTCTAACAGAAGGTTTCAATCAGAAAAGCCAAGCTGACAAAACAGGACATCCTGGTCAAAATTGGTTTCTCACCCTTCACTCACAGCTATGAATTGTTACACTGGAAGAACGTTTAAAAGGCACAAAAAAAAAGAAACAAACAAACATGACTTGGGAAGATTTGGCTTACATTAGGAGTTTCTAACATTTTTGAGGTACATTTGAATTAAGGACTGGAGGCTAGTGGTTTACCTCGTAATATGATACATACAAGTAAAGAGGCATTGACAACGTCAAACCCTTTACGACATATTCTTTCTCACTTGCTCTCCTTGTTTGCGTAACGTATCGTAGCATGCAATGTATGGATTTCTCTGCTCTTTACATGACTCTTTGAAGTGGCTCTCTATCCTTAAAAGTACTGCTCACCTTTTGCCATAGTACTTGGAAAAGCATGTGACTTTACAGGTTTGCCGCTATTTAAATAGGCACCCGTGCCACTGGTGATGTAATGCCCACTCATACTTTGTGCGACTCATCCCTGGCTGATGTAACTTGTGAGTGCTGTTACATAGCCCTCCTACTGAGGTTGCTTTCCCCAGCAACCACTTCCAACTCCTTGCAATGGCGCAGAGACTCGTTGAAACAATGGTGTTCTTCTCTCCAAGTGCACATCAGCAGGGATCATGAGCATGGTGTTGTCAAATAGCACAGCTGAAATGATGAGTGCTGCACTGTCATGCGGTGCAGAAGAGGCATTCAATGCTGGTCAGTTGTAAGCAAGCAGGCAAACCTATTTGTGTGGAGATGCAGATGTACAGATCTCTTGGCCGTTTTCTTTCACTGAACTGGTGTTGTATACCGCGTTACAGTTCTGGACACCAGGTCTGAGACTTTCCCTTCAGCATTGCTTTACAACGCTTCTGCAATCTGTGTTGTCCTTTGCCTGTGTATTTTTACCACCAACCCTGCTTCTCACAGCTCACTTGGGGTCAGTGGCAAATCAATCTGTCATACTTTTCCAGGCTAATGGACCTTAGCAGATGAAGATGTGCTGGTGGATTTGCAGAGGTGGCAGTCTCTCCGCTGTCTTCCCCCCCTGTAGTGAATACAGAGGGTGCATTGCAAGGTGCAAGCCACTCATAAGCCTCAAGAATAGAAAGGCTAGTTTGGACTTTGCTAAAGAACATCTAAAAAAGCCAGCACAGTTCTGGAAAAACATTCTTTGGACAGATGAAACCAAGATCAACCTCTACCAGAATGATGGCAAGAAAAAAGTATGGAGAAGGCGTGGAACAGCTCATTATCCAAAGCATACCACATCATCTGTAAAACACGGTGGAGGCAGTGTGATGGCTTGGGCGTGTATGGCTGCCAGTGGCACTGGGACACTAGTGTTTATTGATGATGTGACACAGGACAGAAGCAGCCGAATGAATTCTGAGGTGTTCAGAGACATACTGTCTGCTCAAATCCAGCTAAATGCAATCAAACTGATTGGGCGGCGTTTCATGATACAGATGGGCAATGACCCAAAACATACAGCTAAAGCAACCCAGGAGTTTATTAAAGCAAAGAACTGGAAAATTCTTGAATGGCCAAGTCAGTCACCTGATCTTAACCCAATTGAGCATGCATTTCACTTGTTGAAGACTAAACGTCAGACAGAAAGGCCCACAAACAAACAGCAACTGAAAGCCGCTGCAGTAAAGGCCTGGCAGAGCATTAAAAAGGAGGAAACCCAGCATCTGGTGATGTCCATGAGTTCAAGATTTCAGGCTGTCATTGCCAGCAAAGGGTTTTCAACCAAGTATTAGAAATGAACATTTTATTTCCAGTTATTTAATTTGTCCAATTACTTTTGAGCCCCTGAAATGAAGGGATTGTGTTAAAAAATGCTTTAGTTGCCTTATATTTTTATGCAATCGTTTTGTTCACCCTACTGAATTAAAGCTGAAAGTCTGCACTTCAACTGCATCAGAGTTGTTTAATTTAAAATTCATTGTGGTAATGTACAGAACCAAAATTAGAAAAAAGTTGTCTCTGTCCAAATATTTACGGACCTAACTGTATGTAATACCTGTTGGAAATGTCAGCTCATAGTGTCATGGATATTTAAAGAACATCTTGTAAACATCCTCATTTGTTCCTGAATTCAACTGATAAAATGAGAACACACATTCGTAGATCAGTAAAAAGAAACCTTGAAATGCATTATGGATTAAATCACAATTACATTCTGACCCAACAATAACTTTTAGCAAAACCTTCAGTAAATAAGCCTGGCGTGCTCAATTCTAGATAAATAATGTCCTGCTTTATGTTAAACTTCATATTTCCAGACAGTGCCTGCTGTCGTAAAGTAAAACACTGTTAATACCAACAAAACTATTTAAAAGTAGGCTGCTCTGTAATATCCTATCAGGGCTGTTTCAAAGTCATTAATACACTGCTTACAGTTTCATTTTTTACCTTGATGACAGCACATTTCACTTCATACTATGAAGTTACAAGTTTATTCTTAGCTTTTTTATGACACCTCAAACTGTTCCTATAAATTACGTCTTGCTTTCATAAGCAACAGAAACCAGACACTGGAACTAAGAAACAATTTCATTTCTGAAACTTTCAAAGTGACATCAATAAAAATAGTGACAATTCCTTCCTACACTATTCACCATTTATTGAGATCAAAATCATCACTATCTTCTTCTGAGAGAAACTTCTCTCATTATGTTTGATTTATGCAATAATCATTAACTAGACAGAAAATGAAAATAAAGGTTTTATGTTTTGGATTATTATCCAATGCTGGACTACATTATGAAGAACAGAGTGAATTGGATGAGGTACTAATGGTTCTGCCAAACGTCTACATTGCTGGAAAAAAACTAACAGCCAAAATTATTTTTGTCGAGTCTCTCCAGGCATGGTCAAGAAGAAAGACCTGAAGCTAGTAATAAACATAAGACAGCCCTCTGCTTATGTTACAGAAAGAAATTTTTAAAAATACGTATCTACTATCTACCATTACAAATATTTATTTATTTATTTATTATTACTGCAGTTCAATGTTTTTTGTAAGGTCTTCATCTGTGCCTTGTCACTGGTTCCACATTTGTGACTTTCACTATGTTCATTGAGGTCACGTGACATACTCTGTTACCGTTGATGTGCCTATAAACGATGATGGAATCCAATTCCTAACATCTATGTATTTGATCTAATTTTCAGATCTCTCTGCCTTTCTTGTAAGTGTTAGTGGAAGCTACTCCCATGAAGATTTCAGTCTTAGGACATTCTTGCCAACTAATTCTGATTTTAATGTTTCTGATTTTTTCTTTTGAAACTTTTTGCCTTCAGTTTGTTAATTTCCTGGTTACAACTTTCTCTTTGTCCTCAATGGGATCATAGCAATGTGTGAAATGAATTTAAGTACTCAGATTGCAGCTCTTTTTCCAAATGAATATCGTTAAGTACACATATATACACAGCCTGAAGATCCAGTATGATGACTGTATGGCATTTCTGAAGACTTATTAGCTAACTGCCATTGGCTGTCTTATTAGGTGCCAGGATTAACTGTTATTTATACTTCTACAGACTAGGCTGTAAAATTGTTTAAACCACAAATAAGTTTTATGTATTTTCCCAAATGTTAAAAGGATGTGAGCTACAATGTTAACTTTTTTTAAAGTTTTCTGGATCTGCACTCATTTGCAGAGTTCTCTTATGTGATTCCAGTTTATTCCCAAAGTCCAAAAGCTTTCTGAAAGGATCAAAAGGCAACCAAGAACTGCACTGAAGTAAATATTAGTGCAAATGTGCCTCTTGATAGCCTGGCACCTCACCTTAGATGCTTCTGCTGGGATCTACTTTTCTATACAGAATGAATAAATTTATAGTATTTACATCTTGTTATGCATGTATTCTTCCTGACACATGACATTCTTTCTATTTCAAATAACGTTTTGATGCGCTAAACTTGTTTTGAGTCTACTTAAATTTTATTTAGCTTCAGGTCAAGCAATATACTGTTTTGACAACAGTTGAAGAAAAAATGACACAAAAGCTTGAAATACATATAATTAATGTTGAAACTTAAGCAGATTTCATTACTTTATTTTTAATTACAGTATTTTAGATCAGATAATTATGCACAAAAATAATTGCTATATAAAATTTATGTAAACAATGTCACACACGTGTGCATAGGTGGCAGCTGAAGGGCCTGAATGAGGGTAATTCCACACCAGACCAGGGGGTGGCGGAGTGTACTGATCATTTCTCTCTTTTCATTGCACACCGATTATGGGAAATTCTCCTTGGTCCAGATGACCTCACTTCTGGTTCTGGCCCTGATGACCTCACTTCCTCTACTCTCCCATAAAACCGCCATCTTTGTCTCATCAAGTCAATTCTGTTTTGGGCAGAACCCTGTACACAACTGTATACCATGTAACCATTTTGCAAAAATTATACGGGTGGCTGCCCCAAATTTTTGTTTTGCCTCTTTGTCTCATCTTTAACAACAAATAAAAAGGATCATGTCTTGTATATAGGACGTCCATGTGTAGCTTCTTGCCCACCACAATAAGTCGACGGTGTTCCAGGGTGTGCTGATTGAACATTATGTCAAGGGGCAGTAGTATTAGCGATAGTCATGTCACTTAGTGTGCCTTACTATTCTCTAGGACTAGAGACAACTCTTCTACTGTGTCTTAACAGGTGTTTGTTTCTAAAAGCTATACCACCTTTAAAAAGTAAAACAAAGTACTGTATATTTTTTTTATTAAGTGTTTAAAATGTTAGCATCTTTGTCACATTTTTTGATCTGTATATATTGAAGTATTAGGCTGTAAGCTGAAAGTGTGAAAAAAATCTCCAAATACATTTCTTTTCACAGTCTACTAGTGGTTTCTGGGAGATGGATTCTTAAAAAAACAAGCAGCTCTTGATGCAGTCATACCAGGCCCTGATACTAACCTTAAAAAAATCTAGAGTAGACTTCCTTTTGTTGATTTGCTTTGCCTATCTCTTACTATTTAACTAAGTTCTAAAGAAAACTAAAGATCATTCTAGTGCCGAAAACAGACATTAAAGAATAATGCAAATGAGTTTCCTCCGGGTGCTCCGGTTTCCTCCCACAGTCCAAAGACATGCAGTTTTGGTGCACTGGCGATCCTAAATTGTCCCTAGTGTGTGCTTGGTGTGTGGGTGTGTGCCCTACGGTGGGCTGGCACCCTGCCTGGGATTTGTTCCTGCCTTGCGCCCTGTATTGGCTGGGATTGACTCCAACAGACCACTGGGACCCTGTGTTAGGATATAGCGGGTTGGACAATGAATGACTGACTGACTGACAAATGATCCTAAGCATCGAACAGAAACAGAAAAGACCAAAGATGCTTCCAAGGAACTTTATTCTTACTGCAAAAACAAAGAAAGTAATCATCAGCAAATTGCAACGAAAAAGCTCCAAACACAAAGCCAAACTATCTAAAAGAAATCAGGCACCCTCACAGCTTAGGTGTTTCTCTTAATCTCATGTCTTCTTCTCATCCGCAGGCCAAGCAGGTCAACCCAGACTTAGCTTTTTCTAGCTACAGATTCTAACTCTTTCCAGGAAATTCCCTGGCATTCTCAAGCCAGCCAAGATATACAATTCCTTCACTGTGTCACGAATCTGCTGCTGGGTCTCCCCCTAGAGCAGCTCTAGAAGGAACCACCTGGTGGGCATTCTTACGGCATGCTCAAACCACCTCAATTGACTCAACTCTCAACTCTGCTTGTATTCGCACTCTCATTCTTTCAGTCTTTATCCACACCTCATGAACATAGCTGAGGAGATGGATATAAATTTATTGGTAAACAGAGAGCTTTGTCTTTAGACTCAATTCCCGCTTCACCACCATGGACTGGTGCAGCACCCACAGAACAGCAGCCACCACACCAATCTGCTTGTTGGTCTCACTCGTGAACAAAACCCCAAGATACTTGAACTCTTCCACTAAGGGTAATTATTCCCCTCTCACCTGGAGAAAGCAATCCACTCTTTTCTGAGGAAGAACCATAACCTCAGACTTGGAGGTGCACATCCTCATCCTAGCTCTGTCACATTCTGCAGCAAACTGCTTCAGTGCATGCCAAAGGTCACAGTCAGTTGAGGAAAAGAGGATAACATTATCTGCATAAAGCAATGAGGCTACTCTTAGTCTCCCCAAATGGACTTCTTCACATTCTCAGCTGCGCCATGATATCCTGTCCATGAAATTCACAAACAGGAGTGGTGACAACACACAGCCTTGACGGAGTCCATAACCCACAGTGAACAAATTCAACTTAGCGCCTGGGATGTTTCTATTAATCTTTTCAATGAAAATAACTGTCAAATCACATGAACTAGTTGTAATCACAGTGTTAGTATATTTTTTTTATGTTATATATATCAGTCATTATAACAATATCTTCATCGACGCATCCCCTTACTCATTTGCTTTACAATGCTATTTTGTGCTTTTGCTTAGCTGCAGTCATACTGTTGTGGATTGCTGTCATTGCTAAAACATGATCAGTTTTCATTCTGATGTTTTACCTCTGAGCATCACTTTATCTAAAGTTGGCACAACAGTATGTAAACTATTCAGATATTGGGTTAAAGGAAAACACCTTTTTGAATATGGTTTTGTTTCAAGACTTATGGACTAGGGATTAAAGTTTTTGACCTATGGTTTCTGGATTCTTATTTAGGTTTGACAATTGCTTTTTCTTATTTCTGTTCTATTACTGGTTATTTGATTCTCTCTTCTTTACGACGATTGTCTGCCTAGCCCTTTGAATGCTTTGCATCTCCTGGACATTCCTCCACTGATAAACTTCAACATCATATATTGGTTTATATGGGGTCATTATTGCCTTGTGTGCAGTGAACATTGAAATTCTTACTTGCGTGTGCTTATCAACCTGCAACATGGTGCCACTCTCCAGCACTATGATTGGTTAGAATAACTCTCTTAACTCTTACCTTTCGTCTTCTTTACCTAAAAAACCTCACCATATAATTGTCATAGCAATATATATTTATAGCCAACACTCAGACATGTCAAGGTAAAGCACAAAGTGGGTCAGTTAAGTCCTTTTTATCTGTTCCAAATAGTCATTTTATGTCTGAAATAGCAGACTTAATAACGGCTCTCTTACAAACCAAGAAAACTATAAAGTTTGCCTATCCGGTTGTGAAACGAGACACAATTCTGATTTTCCCAACACAGTTCGTTTCTGGTATGTGAAATAGCATGGTTCTTCATTGAGTGACTATGCTGAAGTTACAGAGGATGAAATCCTCTATCTTGCTTTGCTTGTTTTCAACACATTTCTCTCACTGTTAATATGTTTTATTTAATCTTGCTTCTTCTTGTGTTTTGTAGTGCCAGTCCCCCTACCTTCCTTATTTTAAGCATACATCTTAGAACCTCAAACACTAGTTTCCTTATTATTCTGAGAGCCAGCCATAAAAGAACTGCTGATACAGCCACTTCCTCTTATGCACCAAAAATGTACAATGTTTTACAGAAAGAGATATGCCAGACTAGTACCGAAGAACAATACAAAAGAACTTTTTAAAATATGTTCTTCAACTTGGCCTTTTTCCTTTTTTTCTTTTTTTAGAGGTGGAATAAATTATGATAAGTATGGCAAAAAGACATACTTCAATTATGTGTAATAGTTAACAACCACTACTTTTCATTGTTTCTTTTTCTGGTTTGCCACGTTAGCATCCTGCGGCACTACCACCTGATCAAACTATTCTCCATCCACCTTTGATGATTTGCCTGTGACTATTCACATGGCCCTCTGCATCATATCTTCTATGACGCTTCATCATACTAATAATGAATAACTTTATCACATTTATATACTGTAGAATGCCTCAGTGGTACTGGGCAGTCTTTTGGCCTTGGAGCCGCTACAGGTTTAGTTTCTCCACCATCCTGTTAGCTGATGTTTTTGTTTATTTCTTCACACTGGTCCTCTAACTACAGCATTGTGCTTCATTACATTAGTGACTCTTCCATTCTTAGTTTTATTTAATTAATTATTTGTTTGTTTATTTGTATTGTTAATTTATTTTGATTTACTTACTTATATTCTTTGTAATTGTAATTCACTTTTTACTTCTTATAAAGCACTTTGAGCTAAACTTTATGGATGATAATGTGGTATATAAGAACATGTTGTCTCTCATCTTTTATGTTGGCTTTTATAAAACGTCTTTTTGAGGTTTTGTAATCTATAGTTATTACTGTTCCAGTTCCAATCTAGTCGTGCCCCACCAAGATAATTAAGGTGACAATAAGATGTACTGAACCTGCATCAGTGATGATTGAAAGAGGATACTTAGATCTGGAACTCATAAGATTATTGACAATGTTTAGTGCAGATGTCTATTTTGCTACTGTTTCACTGGAGAAAATCTCTGGGGAAGTGCATCATACAGTATGTTTCTAATCTTATTGTTCACTTTAATTAATATTTGAGTTTATACTATTTTTGGGTCTACTCTTGCCTTAGGCAAAATCACATGAAACCATTTCCTTACACTGTTATGCAGAATATAAACAAGTCTGCCTGCAATTTAATCTAATATTCCAAGCTGTTCACAGATAGGATGACATCCGCAACTGTATGAGACACCACTATAACACATTCATTTTACTTACAGGGCATCTAAAGACATCGTTATGGGTAATCCTTACAAAATAAAAAGGCTGTGACCTGTATCACTATCAGTAACACATCAATATCTTTGTCCATTCTGGTCAGAAAACATAAATCAAAACTGACCCTACACTGTCATTTGATGATTATGTTGCTAAGATCTGAAATCTTCTCAATCTGTTGACTTTGTAATATACTAGAACTTAGACAATTCTCTATCCATGCTGAAAAACTGGAACAGTATACCATCCAGACTATTCATGTCAAGTCAAATTAACACTTAGAGATCATTTTAAGCCAAAAAAATTAAAGGAACACGTTGAAAACACATCAGGTCTTAATGGGAAAAAAATCCTGCTGGATATCTATACTGATATGGACTTGGTAATGTGTTAGGAACGAAAGGATGCCATATCGTTTAATGGAAAGGAAAATTATCAACCTACAGAGGGCTGAATTCAAAGATACCCCGAAAATCAAAGTGGAAAAATGATGCGGCAGGCTAGTCCATTTTGCTGAAATTTCATTGCTGCACCTCAAAATCGTACTCAGTAGTTTGTATGGCCCCCATGTGCTTGTATGCATTCCTTGACAATGTCGGTGCATGCTCCTAATGAGACGATCGATACTGTCCTGGGGGATCTCCTCCCAGATCTGGACCAGGACATCACTGAGCTCCTGGACATTCTGAGGCGTCAGATGGACCGAAACATATTGTGCCAGAGGTGTTCTATTTGCTTTAGGTTAGGTGAGCGTGGGGACCAGTCAATGGTATCAATTCCTTCATCCTCCAGGAACTGCCTTTATACTCTTTCACTACATGAGGCAGAGCATTGTCATGCACCAGGAGGAACCCAGGACCCACTGCTCCAGCATAGGGTCTGACAATGGGTCCAAGAGTTTCATCCTGATACCTAATGGCACTCAAGGTGCCGTTGTCTACCCTGTAGAGATCTGTGCGTATCTCCATGGATATACCTCCCCAGACCATCACTGACCCACCACCAAACTGGTCATGCTGAACAATGTTACAGGCAGCATAATGTTCTCCACGGCTTCTCCAGACCCTTTCATGTCTGTCACATATGCTCAGGGTGAATCAGCTCTCTTCTTTGAAAAGCACACGGCGCCAGTGGTGGACCTGCCAATTCTGGTATTCTATGGCAAATGCCAATCGAGCTCCACTGTGCCGGGCAGTGAGCATAGGGCCCATTAGAGGATGTCGGGTCCTGGGGCCACCCTCATGAAGTCTGTTTCTGATTGTTTGGTCAGAGACATTCACACCAGTGGTCTGCTGGAGTTAATTTTGTAGGGCTCTGGCAGTGCTCATCCTGTTCCTCCTTCTCCAAAGGAGCAGATACCAGTGCCTGCTGATGGGTTAAGGACCTTCTACAGCCCTGTCCAGCTCTCCTAGAGTAACTGCCTCTCTCCTGGAATCTCCCCCATGCCCTTGAGACTGTGTTGGGAGACACAGCAAACCTTCTGGCAATGACAGGCATTGATGTGCCATCCTGAAGAAGTTGGACTACCTGTGCAACCTCTGTAGGGTCCAGGTATCGTCTCAAGCTACCAGTAGTGACACTGACCGTAGCCAAATGCAAAACTGGTGAAAAAATAGTCAGAAAAGATGAGCAGGGAAAAATGGCAGTGGCCTCCCTCTACCTGTTAATCCATTCCTGTTTGAGGGTCGTCTCATTGTTGCCCCTCTAGTGCACCTGTTGTTAATGTCATTAACACCAAAGCAGCTGAAACTGATTAACAACCCCCTCTGCTACTTAACAGACCAGGTCAATATCCCAGAAGTTTCATTGACTTGATGTTATACTCTTTAATTGTTTGAGTAGCATATATAGAGCATATTTCAACATATCTTAAAAGCATTTTCAAGTATTTAAATGCATATCCATCCATCCATCCATTATTCAACCTGCTATATCCTAACACAGGGTCATGGGGGTCTGCTTGGAGCCAATTCCAGCCAACACAGGGCGCAAGGCAGGAAGCAAACCCCGGGCAGGGCGCCAGCCCACCATAGTAAATGCATATCAAGATGCCTTAAATGAAATTCTGGTCACTTGGAGATAATCTGAAATGCATTTTAAGATATCTCATAAGTATCGTAAAAATAATTTTGTGCATTCTGAAATCTGAAAGATGATTCATGATCACCAAATCACTTGTAAAAGAAGTTATTTTATATGCACACAAGATATCCCAAAATGCATTACAGATATTGTCAAATTGACACATGTTTGAGGTATATAAACACATTTTATGATATCTTAAATTAATTTCCTGGTATTTTAAAAAGAAATTATCCACCAATTCATATATCATAAAATATATTTCAAGATATTTCAAATGTCATTTTGGGATATTTAGAATACAGCTACAGATATCTCAGATGTTTTTTCAGATATTTTAAAATGATTTCTTTGATATTTTGATGTATCTCAAGTACAATAACTCCTTTTAAAAAATATATTTAGAGAATTATACAAGGTTAAATCAAAAAGTTAAGACAATTGGAAAACTACACAGTAAGTGCAAAGGATAGAAGCTGACACAATATAGCACATTTGCGATGACTTATGGGTAGTTCAAACATACACAGCGCAGCGCTCTGCCATTAGTCCAGTTAAAGTCAAGGTCAAATGAACTTGGATGCTCTGCTGTGTGACTGCACCATTGTTGAACAACATGCTGCACTGAGATTTCTTTGAGCAGAGGGAATGAAACCTTTTAAAATTCACTGAAGGATATTGGCTTGTGCAGATCAGTAATCTGTTTAGGTATCGATTTTACACAAACGTTATGGTATCCCAAGTCATCATGGCATGTGCAGATCATAGTTGATATCTAAATGAGCAGCAACAGCAGACAACATAATTCATCGGTCTTCTCTGATGAAGGCATTCACCGTGTCGATGTGAATTTGTGTGCATGATGTTGATGGTTGACAACAACAACAACAACATTTATTTATATAGCATGTTTTCATACAAATGATGTAGCTCAAAGTGCTTTATAAGATGAAGAAAGGAAAAAACAAAATCTGCAGGGGGTTCCAAGGCCACGAGACCACCCAGACCCCACTGGGCATTCTACCTAACATAAATGATCTAAATCAGTCCTCATGGTTTTCAGGCTTCACGTGGAAGAATTAGTATGATGATGGTCATGTGAACATCTGGCCTTCAATCCATCAATGTATGGTGCAGATCACCATCACAGAAAAAGAACAGCAGAAAAAGTTAGTATGGTTAGTATGGATTGTGGAGCCATGATAAAAATGATAATTAAATGCATATTTGGAATATCGGGGTTACACTAAAATGAAGCTATGAGAAAGCCATGTTAAAGTAATGGGTTTTTATCAGTTTTTATAAGTGCTCCACTGTATTAGCCTGGCGAATTTCTACCGGTAAACTATTCCACATTTTAGGTGCCTAACAGCAGAAGGCCGCCTCACCACTTCTTTTAAGTTTAGCTCTTGGAATTATAAGCAAACACTCATTTGATGACCTAAAGGTATGACTTGGAGTGTAAGGTGAAAGGGATTCTGAAGCATAGGATGGAGTGAGATTATTTAAGGCTTTGTAAACCATAAGCAGTATTCTAAAGTCAATTCTAAATGGCACATGTAACCAGTGTAGTGACATCAAAACTGGGGAGATGTGCTCAGATTTTCTTTTCCTAGTTAAGATTCTGGCAGCTGCATTCTACACTAGTTGCAATCGATGATGTCTGTTTTGGGTATTCCTGAGAGGAGTGCGTTACAGTAATCTAGTCGACTAAAAACAAAAGCGTGAACTAATTTTTCAGCATCTTATTATAGTTATAAGGGATGTAAATTTTGCTACAGTATATTTCTTAAGTGAAAAAATACTGTCCTAGTAATCTGATTAATATGTGATTTAAAATTTAGGTCAGAGTCAATAATTACCCCTCAATTCTTTAACTCTGTTTTGACTTTATATATCAAGTTTATTTCTAATACCCTCATTACATCAATTTTTGCCAATCACTAAGATTTCCGATATCTCCTTATTTAGTTTGAGAAAATTACTACTCATCCATTCAGAAACACAAGTAAGACATTGGGTCAGTGAACCAAGCAAGTCGGGGTCATCAGGCGCTATTGATATGATTAAACTTATTGATAAGATATTGACAAGATTGAACTTCATCAGTTACATTTGTTCTTCCCACTTTAGACCTTTCTAACCATTCATAAACTCTTTGTTGATCCATGCTGTTTTCATTTCTGTACTGAAGTTTAACAAAGACCACATTGGCTATCAAGACCACAATGGCATTTAGAAAATGTCTTGTAGACTGATGAAAATAAGGTTGAATTGTTCAGGAAGAATATGAAGCAGTACATATGGCATAAAAAGGGCACTGCATACCAACATGAAACATCATCCCAACAGTGAAGTATGAAAGGAGCAGCATGTTTGGGACTGAAGGCCCTGAGAGCCTGCTATCATCAAAAGGAACATTCATTCTCTAGTTTATCAATGTATCCTACAGGATAATGCCAGGGTGGCTGTAGGCAGCTTAAGCTCAGCAGAAGTTGGGAGATGTGTGGCCCAGTCAGAGCACTGACTTTAACCCAATAAAGATGCTGTGGAATGACCTCAGGAGAGCTGCTCACACCTGACACCCTAAGAATCTGGATGAATTGAAGCAGCTCTTAAGGCAGAATGGTCCAAAATTCCTCCTTCACGTTATTTGACCTCTATTAAATCCTAGAGTACACTTAACTTTCTCCACAGCACACTGCAAATGTTTGACACGTGTTGTTCAACAAAGACATGAACAATTATAATTCTTTGTGTGTTATTAGCATAAGCATATTGTGTTTGCCTATAATTATGAATTAGATGAAATTAGATCACATTTGATGATCAGTTAATGCAGAAAACCAGGTCATTCCAAAGGGTAAATTTACAATGGTAAATTTTTATTTAATAATCTGAAGAGATGACAGTAATAATATACTGTGGGTATTGTCACTAGAACATAACAAATACAGAAGAGTGCCGGCCATTCAGCTTTGTGGGAATTATTTACTTCTAATATCTTTCTTCATAAACAATTAAACACTAGGAAGGTATTTGTAAGTTGGGTTCTTTTAATTTTGGCTCCTGAAATGAAGCATCACTGCATCAAAAGTCCAAGGAAAATCCCAAGGTAATGTGTTTGAACTGGGAGAAAATAACAAAGTGTTTAATAACTGGAAACTTGGAAACATCGCTGTGGTCTACAGTCCAAATAACAATCTAAGCAATCATTCTAACTATATACCACATATTGATAGCCTGTAGTCACAAGTTTTTAAACTAAGACTCTAAAACTGCTACTTTCAAAATTGCTCTTTTCCTCACAAGTGATTAAAACAACATCTCAGAAAGTGTACTATTTACACTATTCCTCATTTACTTCACTTTCCTGATATCAGGAATGGAATTAAAGCCCTAAAACGATATGTCATGAGGAACAGTGGTTAGTGCTTCTCATGGCACTTTGGTTTTTCTTCAACATCCCAAAAATGTGAGTGTTAGATATTCTAAATTACCCTTTGGTAAATAGATCCGGGCTTACTCTTCAATTAATTACTTCATTCCCCAATAACATGAATAATGGATGCATGATGATTCTCCAACAGCAAAGAGATTCAGGGACCAAGCCAGAGGTGATAAGATTATGAGCATTATTTTTATAACACTGAGTGTGTAGTCCATACTCATTACAAAAGGCCTACAATATATAACCAGTCAATATTTTGAGGATTTCTTTTGCCTTTATGGCAATTAATCAAGAAAAACAATGAAAAACGCCACTCTGCACAACTATGGGTTCAAAGAAATAACACAATTGTCTTATTCCGCAGACATGGTCCTATGTGAATACCTCCTGTTTCCAAATCTGAAAGGCTACCTCTGAGGGACATACTATGTCACAGATGTTGCACAAACAAGACAAAACATTTTATGTGAGTCACATACAAAAGCTTTGTGAAAATTATAACAAGTGGAAAATATATCTTATTTTATTTTACTGGTGTTTCTCTTAATAAGTCAGACTCAAAACAGGACTGTTGTATTGTAATTTGTCTATATGTCTTGTCACACATGTGCATCTGTGGATCATTCTCCGGGCTCATCTTAGGTGGGTACAACTACCTCGAGTTGAGAGGGGCTGCTTGTGCTAATCGTCTCCTCTTTTGTTCCCTCTGCAGTATGGTGACGATGCCCAGTCCGCCCCTTCTGGTCGCCCTATAAAGCCTACAGTTGCCAGAAGGAGGTGTTTACTCTTGAATGGATCGCATCATAGGGTGGAGTTCCTTTCATCCTGACCCAAATTATATGATTGCCTAGCCTGATAGCTTTGTTATTTTTGATCATTTGAGTTTTGTATCTTGCATAATTGACCTTTTTTGTTACTTTTGCTAACAGAATTAAACAGAAACGACCAGATTGCCACCCCAACATTTCCAAGTACAGCTTGCAATACAGTACTTTCTTCGACCATAGTGTAAAAAATATTATATTTGACATGTTCATGAATTATTCTTCTATAAATCACAGCTGAATAATAATGTTGCTCTTTGACTTCAGTTTAGTCAATAATAAACTCCACTTCAGCAAATTATAGTGCTGCCCAGACAATGGTAGCTCATTCTGTCAATTTCCTCAGCACTTAAGACCTGATAACTGCCATTTTGTGGCTCTGTAAGCTCTTTGTAAACTTGTGGAGTAAAGGGGTCTGGAAAAGCAAACTTCAATAAATCCTGTTAGGAAAACCAGCTTCATCTGGCTGCCATAGAACCTGACAATGATATCTGTACATTGAGAAACATATGACCTGAAACTACTGAAGACTATAAATAACTAACATCATAAAAACAAAGAAACAATGTAAGCAAACATGTGCTCCAGCTGTTAGAAGGAAAACAGGAGAAGAGGGAGCTTTATGATAGATAAACTGCCATTAGCAGTGCATTTAAGATAAAGTTCCGCTGCATGGCAAAACACGTGCCTTAACAAATCCATAAATCTTTAAAAAGCCTTTGAATTTTTACACCAGGCAATCAAGCGTCTAAATAAATGCCCCACATGTCAATGTAGAAAGTCATAGCATTGGTTGGTTTCAGAGGAAAGTGGACAAACTATAGAATAAAGAATTTGAAATTACTGAATGCACTGTATGCTAAATGTGCTTTATGTGTTAAGAAATATCAGTGAAATGAAATGTACTTTTCTTTAAATATTTGCCTTTTATGATGTCCAGAAATATCTAATTGTGCCACTCTGACTTGTTGTTCCACAAATGCTAGCAAATACAGTGGAACCTCGGTTTGCGAGCATAATTCGTTCCGGAAGCGTGCTCGCAGTCCAAAGCACAAAGTATATCAAAGTGAATTTCCCCATAAGAAATAATGGAAACTCAGATGATTCGTTCCACAACCCAAAACTATTCATATAAAAATGATTCATACAAAATATAAAGTAAAAATACACACACACACACGCACACACACACACACAGTCACAATGCTGTGGTAAACAGTATACACTCGTATGGATGTTGACTATATGACTGAGGCATGCCAACTCAGATGGAGAATAGGAGACGATTGCCCACAATCCCGCAGCGAGAGAGAGACAGAAGAACCATCAGCTCAGTTGTGATCACATGACGCTCAGCAGACAAAGCATATACATACTACTCGTATTGCAAGACCTCGCTCGTTTATCAAGTCAAAATTTATTAAAAATTTTAGCTTGTCTTGCAAAACACTCGTAAACCAAGTTACTCGCAAACCGAGGTTTCACTATATATATATTTTTTTGTTCTTTATTTCGCCTTATACAATTTCTTGTATTAGGAATTTGTTTTTGCATACCCCTTGGGGTCAGAGCGCAGGGTCAGCCATTGTACAGCGCCCCTGGAGCAATTACAGGTTAAGGGTTTTGCTTAAGGGCCCAGTAGGGTAGGATCTCTTTTGGCAGTGACAGGGATTCGAACCAGCAACCTTCTGGATACCAGCACAGATCCTTAGTCTCAGAGCCACCACATGTTAAAATCCCACTTGGCGGCACACAGGCTTACACAAATCAAAAAATGTGTACTTGGAATAGCTGAAATGTATAATTGTTATTACTATTATTACAATTTCTTCTCTGTGTCTAATAAGTAGTGCGGTTTATTTTATTTATACTTTACTTGCTGTGCAAGCCTGGGCTCCTAGAAACCACAGATTCTGGCACTTTAATCAATCGCATCAGTTGTGTATTAGCAGCTCTTCGACAGTTCCGTTTTGTCAACGTGCTCGCTCCCCTTGTCTATCAGCGGCTAAGTGAGTTTTTCTCTCCTTGGAGGTTTCGTTTGGCTGATGTGCTCGCCTCGCTTGTGTATTAGCAGTGGTGGTTTCACTTTGGCGACAGAGTCGCTTCCTTTGAGCTTCATACTGTATGTAGCCTTGCACTTCCGTGGTGCCCCGCACTTCCGGGCTGCCTCAGACTTCTGGGCCGGACAGACAGACAGACACACTTTCACGCGTAGACGGTCTATATACGAAATGTCTGAGTGGTTAAGATGGTCTTTTGAGAAGAATAATTCAATAAATTTTAGTTAATATGTCATTGAAATAAACCTCTTTATATTAACAAAAACTGAGTTTGCAGAAAAGCATATTAAAAGGATATTTCTATAGTAAATGTCTATAACACAGCATTCCAAAAAAAAAATAGCCCAAATGATGGATCTGAAGCATTGGCTGATTTTCAGAAATGTTTGGTCAATTTCTACTACTTTTCTCCTTCAGGATTATGAAGAAGGCAACAAATCTATATATATAATTCACTAAGTCTGTGGCAAGCAAGACGCAAGCAAGACGCACACAAGACAGAGCCACGCCCGCCAACTCAAAGAGCCCCGCCCACTAACAATTCACTAAGCAGCTGACCATGGCATGCAAGACAGAGACCATGGGATACGCACGACAGAGCCATGCCCACCAACTCTAAGACCATGGGATACACACGACAGAGCCCCGCCCGCAAACTCTAACCCTCCTCCCACGTCATTGGATATGCATGACAGAGCTCCGCCCGCCAAATCTAACCCTCCTCCCGAGTCCACCCTCGCTCTCGAGGCACGCAACACCTCACGAAACACAGCCTCAGTCGCTTTCGTCTCTGCTACAGTCCACATGCACCTCTGAGCCACGCTGACTTTTCATTGTTCTTTTCGGTTCCGGCTGCTTTTCTATATATAATCCACCAAGTCGACCATGGGATACACAAGATGTGGGATTGCGTCAATGTGGAAAAATGCACCGTAATGAGATTTCTTTGTGTAGAGGGAGTGAAACCTGCTGAAATTCACCAATGGATGTTGGCCCAGCACGAAAGTAAAAGCAGCATGACTCTACGAAAAGATTATGATTGAGTGGAAAGGTTTAAAGAGGGAAGAACAAGTGTAACCAACAATGTTCAACCTGGCCAACCATCATCATTGCGCATACAAGCCCACATTGAATTAGAGTACACCTTTATCAGAGAAGACAAACAGATTACTTTGTCCACTATTGCTGGCCATAGTGCATGATGACTTGGTGTACAGAGAAATTTGTACAAAATGGGCACCCAAACTGATCTGCACAAGCCAACATCCTTTGGTGAATTTCAGCTATCCATAAAACAATGTAAACATGTTGTAAATTGCCTTTACTTTTTGATTTATCCTCATATTATTGTAATGTTTACAGACAGACCTGAAAGATAACCCACTAAGTTTGCCATGGACTGTTAGAAGAAGATCAGTCCATCTGAAGAAGCCAACCATGAAAGGTGACCATGTAATTCAGATGAGAGTAATGTGGAAGCTCTCCTCCATTAAAATCCATAGGCTTTGGTACAAGGTCCTCAGGAAGTCTTGATCTTGGCATGGATTGGCTCACAAAGGTGGGGTGTGAGAGGGATATGATAATTGCAGCCCATGTGCAACCGAGGGAGTCTCTGGGTGTGAAAGAAGAGAGTAAGGCCAGGTTCAGCTGCAATATAACTAGAGGCTATTTTCAGGGTCATTCTTCAGTCTGTCACCCACCTTGGATCATTAAACTTGTGTCAGAGAGTTGCAAAAGAAATGGTGGTGGTTATTGAAAGTTGCTGTGTCCTTCAACCATGTTCACAAGAGCCCGATTCAGCCTGGCTGGCTAAGAAGGAAGATCTGAGTGTCAGCTCTACAAGCTAAAACAAGCTTCTAATGGCCCCACTGAAGAACTCTGGGTTGACCTTGGGGTTGAGAGACTTCGTTAGGTTAACTGCGAACAGCTAGAAGAGGCGGAGCAATCTGCAGAGGCTGGCCATTAAGGCAGTCTGCAGAGAAAGGGAAGGAAATCACTGTTTGGAAGTTCTTAGAAAGTGCTCCTCCAATAAAATCCATCGGCCTTGGTGCAAGGTTTTAAAAGAGTATCAATTGTGACATGTGGATCAGCTCACGATGAGCTGGAGTGAGAGGGAACTGGTATCCCAGACCCCATTTGAGCACAGAGAGAAGAGGAGAGTGAGGCCTGGTTCAGCCACTGTATACCCAACAATCCTTTCAAGGGTCACCTAATGCCACCACAATATATACATACACACACACACCTCACATACAGTATATATCCCATATAAGTATAAATGCAAATAATAATAAATAATAAATACACTGCACTGGATTACAGTTTAGATAGATAGAGTTTAATGAAAAATACAAGTACCCCTACCTCACCACAAACAGTATGGTGTGTTGCATGACATTATGCTTAACACTTCAGAAAGGGTTGTCTGATCACATTTTTGTTTACTGCACAGTACAAAAGTTTATGAAACAAGTTATCAGTGGCTTGTGAGATGTTTGTGTATTAATTATTCTTTTAAGTTAATCTATTACAATACCAGTACATACACATACAATAGCTATCTATCCATTATCGCTCGATACTGTCATTTTCCTGATAACAACTACACAAAAGTAGTACCTATAACTGGACCTGGACATGATGTTAATACATTGTTTGGCCCACTCATGTGCACATCCATACCCACAATATGTTTATGTACTCCTAACAAACAGCAGCCAAATGGTTTCTGAGTGTTAAAAACCTTAAATGGCTATTATATTTGTGAATGGAAAATATGCTCTACGATACATATATTCCCTTTAATTGCAACATGATTACATAACATTTTTAGCAAGATAAAAAATGCTTACCAGTAACAGTGTATAGATAAACATGATTATAATTAAAGTAATGTAGTTGTTTACTACTTCTGTGGTATCTTTTAACAGCATTTTGTATAATTAGAAGTGTTGATATATGCAAAGTCAAGTCAAGTTGGGGAGCATGCACTGGTACATTGCGTTGCCGCACCCACTACACAACAAAACAACTCGGGATCCCGGTTTGCAACCCCCTAGACAAACACGCGGTCCAGTCCTACCCTCTGGAAATGACCCTCTGTCGCAGCCAGGTGTTACGTGGGCGACCCCTTGGCCTGGTCCAGCCACTTGGGTCCCCAACGTGGATCTTACGAGCTGGATCACCCTCGGGTAAATGCACCACATGGCCATAGTGCTGTAACTGATGCTCCCCCATAAGCAGGTAATGTGCCTCATTCGGGACTCCATGAGCAACTGCTCATTCGACACAAAGTCAAACCAACGGTACACAAGGATTCTCCGAAGAGACACAGTACCAAAGGAGTCCAGTCTTCGTCTCAGGTCACTGGACAGCGTCCATGTCTCGCAACCATATAGCAAGACAGGAAGCACCAGGACTCTAAAGACTTGGACCTGTGTCCTTTTGCATAGATATCAGGAGCACCACACACCCCTTTCCAGTGACCTCATGACCCCCCCATGCTCTCCCAGTCCAATTACTGACTTCATAGGAAAAGTCACCAGAGACATGAATGTCACTGCCAAGGTAAGTAACCCTCTCAACAAGGTCGACACTCTCTCCGCAAACAGACACACTGCTGATGGCTGTGCCCAAGAGGTCATTAAAGGCCTGGTTCTTGGTTTTTATCCAGGACACTCACAAGCCCAGACACTCAGACTCCTCACTCAGTCTCTCGAGTGCCCCGAACAGAGCCTCCATTGACTCCGCGACGATCACAGCATCATCAGCAAAGTCAAGATCCACGAATCCTTCTTCACCAACAGATGCCCCACAGCCGCTGGACCCCACGACCTTGCCCAACACCCAGTCCATACAAGCATTGAACAGAGTAGGAGCAAGAACACACCCCTGATGAACCCCAGAATCAACTGGGAAAAACGCAGAGGTCCTGCATCCACTCACAGTACCAGTGTACAGGCAAGTCATGATATCCAGCAACCTCAAAGGTATCCCGCGAACCCTCAGGATGTCCCACAGGGCAGCACAATCAACTGAGTCGAACGCTTTGCGAAAATCAACAAAGGCTGCAAAGAAACTCTGCTGATATTTGCGTTTGCACTCCATGAGAACCCTCAGTGCCATGATGCGGTCGATGGTAGACTTCTTAGGCATAAAACCAGACTGTTCTGGTCGCTGGTAGGTGAGCAAGTGATCACGGATCCTATTGAGGACGACCCTAGCAAGGACCTTACCCGGCACTGAGAGCAGTGTTATCCCCCTGTAGTTGCTGCAATGAAGGCGATCACCCTTCCCTTTCCAGATAGGGACAACAAGTCCCGTTTTCCAGTCAGTTGGGATGATGCCAGTCTCCCAAATGGAAGCAAAGATTGCTTGCAATGCCAGGACGACAGCCTTACCACCAGCATGGAGAAGTTCACCCCGGATACCACAGATCCCTGCAGCCTTTCCTCCCCTCAGCTGGTTCACCACCTGTGCAATCTCAGTGAGATTGGGTGGTTCACAGCTAATTGGAGGATCAACCTCAAAGACCGTGGACCCAGAGATATCCAATGTCCTAGCCGGAGGATCAGCTTTGAACAGCTGCTCAAAGCAGCCAGCCCAGCGGGTCATAACTGCAGTGTCATCCATAAGGACCTAAGCTGCATCCTAAGAGTAGCAACAACAGAATTCACAAACTGAGCACTTCTGTAGACCCTGCAGTTTTGCAAGTGTCTGCCCACGAGGATGTGATCGATTTCCTTCGCTGCACCACCAGTACTGGAGTACCAAGTCCAACGATGCAGTTCTGGGCGCTGGAACCAGGATCCAGCGATTCTCAGCCCCTGACCTTTTGCAAAGTCAAGGAACATGGAGCCACTTTCACCACGGTCACCAGACCCATGGGGACCGAGACAATCCTCATATCTAGCCCTGTCAGTGCCAGTGGCTACATTGAAGTCACCCATGACCAGAGCAGTCTCACCTCGTGGGCACCCATCAACCACCAAGCGAAGCTGCAAATAAAATGTCTCCCTCGCCGAGACATCACTCACCGCAGTCGGAACATACACCGAGACAACAGACAAGGCACCCAGGGAGTGCCATAATCTGAGTCTCATAATACGCTTGTTGAAAGGTGTGACATTGGACACCATCAGAAGAAGCCAATCCGCTACAGCAACAGCTACTCCCCAAGTATGACAGCCATCAGACCGACCAGACCAATAAAAGGTGTATCCACCTACAAAGATCTGGCCAGTCCCCGGTCTGCGCACCTCAGAGAGTGGCGCCACTGAAGTGCGGAGTTTACGCAGCTCCTCCGACAGCAGAGGAAGATGATCACCTTGCCGAAGAGATAAGACGTTCCATGCACCCACCTGTATGGGCCGCCTCAAACTGGGACCCGAGTGCAGTGGGCGACGCCTCAGCACCACACCAGTTCCGATCCCCAACAGACCTGACCCTATTGACTCTCCAACGGTTTCGACTCTTCCGGGGCTGGGGCTCCCGAGGGCTTTCCCCCATCCCCTTCATGATGCGAGCAGCCTTCCTATGGGCAGCTGCAGAAGAGCTACTCCCGCGGAGAGCAAAAAGGAGCCCTTTCTGTACTCTCGGAGCTTTAAGTTTTTTTACGGTGGCTGGAGTGACAATCGTGCCACCAACTCCCATAATTTCCCAGCAAGTTGGAGGACCACTTGCAGGGCCGGATGCAGTTTAATGTCATACCCAGGACAAAGACTAAGTTAAATATATGATATATATTTATATAAAGTATAGTCTATCTATCTAATAAATATAATCTTTATTACTAAAAAAACCTTCAGATGTTTTTAGTAACATCATGCAAGATCTAGTTGTCCTTTATATACATATATATATTCCCAAACCTCTTTAATTTACTTTCACTGGACATATGGCAGAAAACCCCAGTCCAGTGAAGGACACACCAAAATGCAGTCAACATAGAGTGGAAAACCACCATAACATTAATATTTTTTTGGTGTGGAAGGAAAACTGAAGTGCCTGGTGGGAAAGCCACAGTAACATAAGGAGAACAGGAATAACAATAATAATAATACATTTTATTTATATAGCATCTTTTCCCATGCTGCTTCACAAAGTCTCAGAAAGAATAGCAGGCTATATGCAACATTGGACACAAACATTTTCTTCATAGAACACTAAAACAGAACAGACAATGACCAATGACCAGGGGCCTCATGCATAACGGTGTACATAGAATTTGTACTATAGCATGACGTAAACACAAAAGCAGAAATGTGCTTACGCACAAAAAAATCCAGATGCATAAATCTGTGTAAACGCCAACTTCCACGTTCTTCCACTCCATAAATCCCGGTCAGCGTGAAAAGTAACGCACGTGCACGCGCCTTCTGTCCCACACCAACTCCTCCCAGAATTACGCCTCTTTGAATATGCAAATCAATATAAATAGCCCTTAAGCTCAGCCTTCTGTGAAAAGGCAATGGGAAAATAGAAAAATTTCAGCAAATACCAAGTGGAGGCAAAAAAAACTATTTGTTGGTTTAAACAGTGATACAATCAACAAAAGGAAGTTGATCGAGTGACATAGAGTGTCGGAGAAACTCAAAAGCTCACGTTCACAAAGTTGCACAGTGCCCAAAATAAAAAAGAAGTTGTCACATATCAAAGTCGCCGTGAAAATGCAACTCGTAGCCTACCGTCTGAGTGTCATATGAAAGCTTTTTAGGGTACAGAGAAAAAAAAAGGCACACAGTGGGGAAAAAGCATGAAATGTCAACTTTATCTAAATTTCCACTTTAATCACGTAGTTTATTTAGTTATTAAAGTAGAACATCATAAACTTCATCTTAAAATCGTTTAATTTACTAGTTTCTCAATCCTATCATAACTAAAGTAGCACGTTAAATGCTTTGTTTTGTATTTGTTCTTCTATGTACTCTGTGTGTGTGAATTACTATGTGTTTCTTAAACTGGCTTTCTCTTCCTCCAACAGGACACAGAATCCATAACATTCATGATATTACAGCTCTCTGAATAATTAAAATACTGAGATGTAAACGTGATATCATTTTTATGATGATAGGAGTTAAAGCATTTTATTAAACATGGGAACATGGTGGCGGAGTGATTGTTCCTGCCTCACGCAGGATGTTTGCTGCGCCATGCGCGACCTTCGATGAAATATTTTATTGTAGCAGTACTGTCTCTTTCAAACGTACTAACCTGCAATTCCTGTCCTTACTTTTCTTTCTCCAAAATACCCAATCACCACACAATCAGCTCTTTAATAGACGTTAAGCCATCTGTAACCTTAGAACGCCGATTCTTCAGAACTTTTAAGGAACATTGACATATCTTCATAGTACATGTTTAATTATTCTATCCATCTATACTTCCAGTCAGCACCAGCAAGAATACAGCACGAGGCAGGAACAATCCGTGAATGGAGCGCCAGCGGCTCGCTAGCGCTGTGGCACCGTGTCCTCACATGTTTAATTATTAACAATATAGATTATTTAAATGAAGTTAAAGTTTCATCTGTATAATATCCATCGTCCAACCTGCTGAATCCGAACACAGGGTCACGGGGGTCAGCTGGAGCCAATCCCAGCAAACACAGGGCACAAGGCAGGAACCAATCCTGGGCAGGGTGCCAACCCACCACAGGACACACACAAACACACCCACACACCAAGCACACACTAGGGCCAATTTAGAATCGCCAATCCACCTAACCTGCATGTCTTTGGACTGTGGGAGGAAACCGGAGCTCCCGGAGGAAACTCTGTATAATATAATAAACATATTTTGCTGCATTTCATCTTAAAAATTAAATGAAACTGTTTCTGAACTGCGAGGTCAGTACAGGAAAGGCTCTGAAGCATTTGCCTTATGAGAGCAGTCGATAGACAGCATAGCTGAGACAGCGTGTGCTTGATGCTGTATATCGATAATTCGGTTTCTGAACAGCTGCTGTACAGCTGTGATTCACACTCAGATACAGTGATATAAATACTCTGAATGGTGTAGTGAGAGTAACAACCACTGTAGCAACCCCTAATGGGAGCAGCTGAAAGAAGAACAAGAAGGTGCAGTGAGAGTAACAACGCTAAAACAGTTATGGTATTTGGAATAGTTTGACCATTCTGTAGACCATTATATTGTTACTTGTTAATTACAATCAGATGCATTAAACTAATAAACAATATGCGGTTAATTTCAGTGTATTTATAAAGCCGCATCAGGGATGTGGATCTAAAAAAGAAAGGGTAACCACAAAGGAACAGTAGCACTGCTTTGACGCTGGGTGCCGCCAGTCTGCAAAACCGAGTGGAGAACTTGCGTACAACAAAGTATGAGCTACCATGGAAATGTGCGTGGCTTTACGCCAAGCTTAGGTTTTATACATCGCAATTTGAACGTGGAAACGTTCTTACGCAACAATTTTGTGCATATGCACCGTTTATACATGAGGCCCCAGGAGTGGGTTTTGAACCCAGAATACCAGATTTGTGAGGATCTATAACAATCGGTCCAGCTTGCTATAGAATATCTCCACAGAGTATATAACAAAAACATAAAAATGAGAGTTGCTGCTTTAGGAATGCACATGAATTTTTATTTTTCCTGCTACTTGAAAGAATGATATTGCTTACAATCTGAGAAAATTTGACTTGGTAATTGGTTGAGTGAAGCAAAAATAAATAAACTGTAAAATTGAGAAACGTCATATATACCGTATTTACCCGTGTACCACGCGCACATTTTTTCCCCGAAAATTAGCATTAGAAAATCAGGTGCGCGTCATACACGAGAAATATAGTAGGGTAGGGTTTTCTTTGTTTTTGAATCAGTTTGGCGTCGTCATTCAGCATGGATAGCAAGCGTTTACGCTCCTTCATGGCAGGAGAGAAATTAAAAGTGATTTTGGAAGCAGAGAAGATAGAAAATTGGGCAGCAGGTCGCAAGTACAGTGTTCCAGAGTCATGTGTTCAAGATTGGCGACAGAAGAAAGAAAAACTTTCATCATGCAACATAAACAGACGGGCATTTCGCGGAAAACATGCCCAGTTCCTACAAGTTGAAGTTGCACTCGCTGATTACATTCAAGACAGGCGTCAGCTTGGATATGCAGTGTCCACAGAAATGATTCAGATGAAAGCTTGTGATATAGCGAAAGAACGTGGAATACCCATCACTCAGTTCAAAGCAAGCTGCGGATGGATTACGGTCTTCATGAGAAGGAATGGCTTATCAATAAGATGCCGCACGACCATTTCACAGTCTCTACCAGACAAATATGAAGAAAAGTTGCTAGCTTTCCAAAAATACATTATTCAGTTGAGGCAGCAGAAAATGTATTTAATGGGGCAAATTGGTAATGCTGATCAAACACCAGTTTATTTTGAGAACCCCTCAAACACTACTGTTAATGCAGTCGGAGACAAGAGTGTCCCGGTACGCACGGGAGGCAGAGAGAAGCAGCGGTGTACCGTGATGTTGACGATTCTTGCGGACGGAAAGAAACTACCGCCGTACATTATATTTAAAAGGAAGACTTTGCCGAAAAATGAGAAGTTTCCTCCTGGGATCATCATCCAAGCTCAACAAAAGGGTTGGATGGACAATGATCTTGTAATCGATTGGTTGAAATGTGTGTGGCAATCTCGGCCGGGCAGTCTCCTGAAAATGCCAAACATGTTGGTCATGGACAGCTTTCATGGCCATTTCACTGAAGGTGTTAAAAAAAGACTGAAAGATGGGAAAACAGATCAAGTGATAATTCCTGGAGGCATGACTTCGCTCCTCCAACCTCTAGATGTCTGCATTAATTGGCCATTTAAGGCTCATGTATTAAGAATGTACACCGAATGGGCTGCAACAGTGGTACACAACACAACACCAACTGGCAAAATGAAAGCCCCAACATTGGCGCAGATGTGTGCCTGGATCATCGCTGATTGGAAGCTTATTCCAGAGGATTTGGCTGTGAAAAGCTTCAAAAAGTGCAGCATATCCAACAGCATCGATGGAAGCGACGATGTCAGTAGCAGTGGCGAATCCGAATCCAGCAGCAAATCGGAAAATGATGATTAAACTGGAATAGTCTGGTGAGCACAATAATTTTCCACTTGCCATTATAGTCCTTTACCGATTGTCACTATACAGTTCTTTCTTTTCTCGTTTCACAGGGCTATTTGTCATTCCCACCTTTCGCAGTATGGTGCGACAAACACTGAATGTTCTGTAGTAGGGGGTACTGCTTACAGTTAGTACTCCAATACAATATACTGTATCATGTGTGGAAAGAATTAAACAAGACATAATTATTCTCCATTACAGTTATTCACGTCAGTGTCTTACTCCAACCTCACTTGTTTCCTATACAATCACAACGCGCGTCGTACACAGGGCAAAAATTTTTTTCGCGATTTTCTTTATAAAAATTAGGGTGCACGTCTTACACGAGGGCGCGTGGTACACAAGTAAATGCGGTATATATATATATATATATCTTGTGAAGGATTGCCGGCTTTCTACTCCGGCCCTCACCCCCAGGCCGCCAGGAGGAGCTCTCCCAGCAGCGTGGACGTGCCCCGAATTCCAGCAGGGCATCATGGACTCTGTAGTTTATATGCACAGCCCTGCTGGATACCATGGGGGCCTCCAGGAGTCGCTGTAGGGAGGTTGTCGGACTCTTATGTGCCCTATAACCCAGAGGTGCGTCATGATCACATGACAGGAAGAAACGACGTGCCTCCGGGGTAAAGAAGAGTTTTTATATGACCCGGAAGTGTTCCTAGTCACGTGGACAGAGAGGGCGAAACACTTCCGGATCAGGACTATAAAAGGACTATGGGAAATCCCAGACATTTGAGCTGAGCTGGGTGGTAACGCGTCTGGGAGTGTGGAGGATTATTGTTTATTGTTGTTGTTATTATTATTATTATTATTATTTAGTATTGTGGAGAGGAGGGTGCTTTGTGCACAATTATTATTATTAATAAATCATTATTTGGATTTTTACCTGGTGTCTGACGTCTAGTCTGAGGGTTCAAGGGGTCACGGAGACCTTAATCTGTCACAATTGGCGTAGTCTCGGCAGGATTCTCTGGCCGTCGATTTTGGCAGAGGACCTGTACATAAATAAATTTTACTGTGGGCAGAGAACCCGGAGAAGGCAGCGTCCAGACAAGCAGAAAAATCGCCAAACCTCACCTTTACCAAGGTCGTCATGGGAAAGAAGAAGACAAAGCAGAGCGCCAGCAACAGCGGAGGTCTAAGGCTCAACATTGCCTGCTCTCATGATGAGCCACGGAGTGGCTACGTGCTTCGGGAGAAGCATCCGGAAGAGGACGATGGAAATGAGGTATGTGCCGGGAGCGAATTTGAAAACTTATTTAAAATAACGCATTTTGCCCCGTGCGCATACCTCCCAGGGGTCCATCCGGAAGTTCTGCAGGAGGCAGGAGAGAATGCAGAAGGCAGTAGTGCACTCACATCAGTGGAGCAGTCGAGCGAGAAAGACTTCCGCATGTCGGGTGCTGGCGACGGACACGTGACCCACCCCGAAGGAGAAGGTCCGTGTCCAGCTGTTTACATCTTCAACCCGGAAAAGACAGACTTGGTTTTTCCGAAAAGGAAGGGGGAGGCGAGCAAAGCACCGCTCAACCCGCAAGAAGGTAAGGAGGGCTGGGATGTGGCTGTTCGCTCTGTCGACAAATTAATAAAGACAGACGGAAGTTTGCCAAAGAAGGCAACCCGGCCCTCAGACGAGAAAGACTCCAAATCCCAGAAGCCTCCGCGAAGCCCGTCAGAGCACGTGCCGACAGAGGGCATGCTCATTGGCTCCCAGCCGGGAGGTTTGGCTAGTGATGGCTTATGCCTGCCTCCAGCTGAATTAAATAACTTTTTTGATGTGCGCGAGCTGGAAAAGTTGCTTCAGCCCGTGCACAGTTTCTTGCAGATTGTGGCATCTATAAAGAAGATCATTGGAGAGCTGGGAGCTGCGGCTGAAGCGCCGTTAAGAAAGGTAGACGAGTACCTGCGGCGGTTTGGTCAAGAGCATCCCGTGTTATATGATTTGGCGGTACAAGTAGGAAATACCGGTACCGTATATAATGAAATAGGGACGCAGTATGAAATGGGCCCGCGTTTGATAAGTTGCGGGTGCCAAACCACTGCGAGCCCTACACGAGAGTGTGGGATACGGACAGAAGGGGCGGAGGAAGCACCAATCAAACCGGAGCAGTTGGAAGGTACTGTCTCTCGGGGCGATAAGGTGCTGAAGACGCCGCCTCGGGTTAATGTAAAGTCAAAGGGCGTTCAGACAGTAAAAGGACTCTTTTCTGTTAATAAAGAGATCCAAACTGCGGACAAGCCCCAGATTAAAAAGGAGATCCTAAAAGAGAAACGGGAGTCTCCTGATAAAGTGATGAGGGAGTTGTCATTAGTTATTGGAGGGGCGGAGGAAGTGCCAATCAAACCAGGGCAGCTGGAAAGTGCTGTTACCCGGAACGATGTGGTGCTAATGACGCCGCCTCCTATAATACATAGGACAATGGGCGTGCAAACAGCAAAGAGGCTCTCTCTTCTCCATAGAGAGCCTCACGCTGTGCACAAGCCCCAGAGTAAGCAGGAAATCCCTGAAATAAAAAGCGGGTCTCCTGACAAAGTAAAGAAACGGGCAGAGAGCAGCAAAGCGGCCGAAAAACCCTCCTTAGCGGAGGAGAGGGTGGAACTGACAGAATTCCCGAGATGTTTCAGGTCTCGGGAAGAGAGACAACCAGGAGGACGACGGCGGTGCTACAACTGTCGGCAACCGGGCCAAGTTTGGCAAAGTTGTCCCCGGAGGACAGGGGAATGGAGGAATAACCGCTACACCGTTCCCCCAAGGTTCTCTGGGGGACCTAGACAACATAGCCGAGGCCCGGCTGACGCGTTCTCCTGGAGGAGGACGTCCCTCGCGGGGCTGGTCGCTTCGCCCCAGTTGGCTTCGCTAAGGGGGGGGGTATTGTGAAGGATTGCCGGCTTTCTACTCCGGCCCTTACCCCCAGGCCGCCAGGAGGAGCTCTCCCGACAGCATGAACGTGCCCCGAATTCCAGCAGGGCATCATGGACTCTGTAGTTTATATGCACAGCCCTGCTGGATACCATGGGGGCCTCCAGGAGTCGCTATAGGGAGGTTGTCAGACTCTTATGTGCCCTATAACCCGGAGGTGCGTCATGATCACATGACAGGAAGAAACGACGTGCCTCCGGGGTAAAGAAGAGTTTTTATATGACCCGGAAGTGTTCCTAGTCACGTGGACAGAGAGGGCGAAACACTTCCGGATCAGGACTATAAAAGGACTATGGGAAATCCCAGACATTTGAGCTGAGCTGGGTGGAAGGGTGGTAACGCGTCTGGGAGTGTGGAGGATTATTGTTTATTGTTGTTATTATTATTATTTAGTATTGTGGAGAGGAGGGTGCTTTGTGCACAATTATTATTATTAATAAATCATTATTTGGATTTTTACCTGGTGTCTGACGTCTAGTCTGAGGGTTCAAGGGGTCACGGAGACCTTAATCTGTCACAATCTATACAGTATGTATATATATATAAAGTCATATACATTATGTTAAAATACAAATGCACAGCATTACAATGTCAACATAATAACAGCCACTGCACTGTAGAAGTTTACTCTTTGAAGGAGTTTTTTTTTTTTTTTTTTACGTTTGTGTTTTTATGGAATTTCAAGAATATCGTCAAAATCATTTTTTAAAGATACTTG
The DNA here is from genome assembly GCF_900747795.2 of Erpetoichthys calabaricus. Taxonomy (NCBI): domain Eukaryota; kingdom Metazoa; phylum Chordata; class Cladistia; order Polypteriformes; family Polypteridae; genus Erpetoichthys; species Erpetoichthys calabaricus. The sequence goes on along the minus strand of NC_041398.2, from coordinate 211,844,575 downwards.
TTGAAAAGCTTTAACTTGCAGCAGTGTTTTGCTTTTTGTATTGCTCATAATTGGTTTCTTCCTTTGAGAAGTGATTTTTCCCAGTTGAGAGAATGATTTATGCCAACACAAAATGCCACAGTTCATTTTCTGTTTTAATTAACCAGGTGCATATTCCTTCGAAAGTGAATTTTGTGAGACCTGGCCTGCACAAACACCCCATGTTTAAAGTTTTCCACATGTGCGTTAAACTGTAGATTAAAGTGAACTTTTCATCTAGCCTGAAGATACAGAACGGTTTAATTATTAGTGTGAGACGTTACTTGTTTGTACTTCACTGTGAAGAGAGGAATATGATTTGCATGTAGTAAATGAGCAGGAGTGTGGTATTATATATTTAGGCTTCACTGCAGCTTTTGGTCTCTGACTAAATGTGTAGCTGTCCTATATATTACTGATTAAAAATTTTACAGCAATTCAATTTATGGATCATTCAAATAGCAATAAGCACAGCCATTTATTTTATCTGATTTTATTTCTACTAAAAAACAAATAAATCTACCTTCTCAACCAATTTGCATCACATTTTTGGTGTTCATTTGAAAGTTTAGAATAAATCCAACATCTTCTTTCCTTTTCCTCATTTAACAAGTGATGGGGGCTGAATCCATTATGTGCAGCTGCTATTAAAATAAATTGCAAACTTAACAAATAGACCCCTAGTTTGAGCCATTTAAGCAAGGGAACCCAGCATTGTGGCCATTGGTACACATTAAAAATCAACTGGAGACATCTGTTTTCTGCCTGTTTCCGCTATGCCTTCAGGGGCACTTATTTAATGTTATTAAAAGGAAAGCTGTGATTGCATACAGAATTCTGCGGGGGGAGGATGTTGTTCCCCACAGAGAGTCTGGGAGATGGGTACTCAAATCTCCAGCCACACAGTAAGCCCTTGTAACCACAAATAGTACAGGCTGGGACATGGCAGTGGTATTATGCTGTGTATTTGCTGTCCCATCATTACTTTCTAATGATATTTCCTGCAGTAGACAAACAGACGCTTACTAATATCAGTTCACTTAAGTCCAACACCAGTGAAAAAGAATAAGAATTGTTCATCATGTTTGTGAAGAACATTTGGCATCTTTTCCACTGTAGTTTGTGCTATTGCAGTCTTGTGTAATATCAGACAATAAAATGGAATTTAGCACTGTAACAAATAAAAAGGGAACAATAATACACGTGTAAGTATGTGTTACCACGCAAGTTTGTCACCATATTTAAAAGATTTAAATAAAAAGTTGTCAGTCTTCAGCTTCTTTGCTTATTTTTCTTGTTTTAAGCTTATGAATAAAAACTAACCAAAACATTTATCAGTCACTTGGATCTGCTGCACTCTAAGCTTACTAGTCTTTTAATTAATAGATTTAGACTCCCTGATCAAAAATGTTTCTTACATTGTTTGATGAAGTCCTTTCTCATTTAGTGCTAGCTAGAGTACATACAGTAATGGACACCATACTCCTCGGAAGAGTACAAAGAAATAAATAATTAAATATACTGCACTGTTTGCATCCTTCAGAATTCCCAAATATTTAAAAATGTCAATTTTCATTTCATTTAAATGTTTTTTTCATGCTTGCAATTCCATGTGGTGACCTGCATCTCTACCACGCATGTCAACGGCAATTAATATTCAGTATTAGAAAAACTCAACTGATTTTAAAAACTAGAATTTATTAGTATTAATCTGACCTTTTAAAACTCTGCAAACTATTAATCAATATATTTTGGCAGCATAATTATTCATTTTTACATGTTATTATTATGTCAGACAAATGACTAGATTTGAGAAATGACTGTAAGAATAGACGAATAAACAGAAAAAGGGTCAAAACCGGGAATTTAAAAACACGAGCGTCAAAGCCAAAAAAAGGGACAAAATTAATGGTCAAAAATTTAGAGCAAAATGTCTGAGCAAGGAGAGAAACTTTTGGAAAGCTGGATGAGGAAATGATTTCCTGGAAGACTGTTTAAGCCGTCATGTTGGGTAATGACCTCAGACAGCACACCCCTAACAGCAGCTACATTTGTCCAATCAAGGGAACTCCAAAATGGCGGCAAGTGTGACAATCAAAATGGTGGATGAAACAGTTGAGAAAAAAATATGACATTTAAAACAAAGGTGGATCAATGCAAATGGATATCAGAATCAGAACTCATTAACTCAAAAACCCCCCCAAAAACAAGTGTAAGATTACCAGAATTGATACAGAAAAAAGCATAAAAAATTTCAAAAAAGGAATCTAATCATAACACTTATTTATTGAAATCAGTGACATATCCATCTTAGCAAGAATTCTCATTTTGAGCTAATTTCATGGTTTCATTTAATTTTTAACGTAATCATATTGTGTTATACTTACCATTATCAATGATATTTAGAAAAGGATGAGGCAACAGGATGACAAAAATGTGGTAGCATAAAACAAGCTTCAAGGCAAATTGGTCAGTCAAAGTTTTAAGAGAAATCCAAACATTTAAGTTAAAAACTTAAGCAAAGGAAGCAAATGTTAAAATATTAAAACACCAAGAAGACAAGTTGTCAGCGGCAAATTTACTGATCACGACAACCTACGTGCTGACCGTTTTGGTGCCCTTTTCTTTTTCTAAAACAAAAAAGTAATTCTGACACAAGCCAAAAGGGCACTGTAATTTATCATTATTATGCTTCATTTCAAATGCAAGGTGTAGTTCACATCATTAAAGTGAAAAACTATTAGAATTTAACAGTTAAATCATTCAACTATCAAAAAAGTGAGAAGCAGAGACAACGTATGTACTGTTTATATCTGCAAATATAATATTTACACTAAACAGCTAAAATTCTATCATCATTATCACTAGATTAAATTATATCAATTAAAGACCAGTACTTGATTAATTGGCTTATATTGGCTTAGTATCAATTCAACTTAAGTAAATATAAAACACCCATGAACAATTTATGACGTTGTTCTTCTGTTGTTCCCTGGCCTCTGTTTACATTACTTAGTTTTTTTACACTCTTTTATTTATGTATTATTATGTTTCTGTGTGTAAAATAATATTTTCTTATGTCCATTGTATTTAGTGGGTGGCGCCTCAGGAGGCAGGGCCACCCTGATATCATCAACTCCTGAGCCCTCCCTCTGTCTATTTAAGTCAGCTGAGAAGGCCCATGAGCTGCAGATCATTTGTTTATTGTGCACTCCTGTGAGTTTTACTATTTCTATTTGGATGTATTGGTTTTCAATGATATTCTTGCCTCATTTTCTTGGATTATTCTTCTAAATTTGTATTAGCACTTTGTTGGTTTTGCTGTATTGGAACTCCATTTCATGACATTAGTATTACATTTTGTTTTTTGTTCTTAATATGAGTAAAAAAATAAATGAAGTGGGATAGAAATGTTAGAGAAAATTGTGCATTATGATATTTCATTAATACATACAATTTTTTTACAAACATCCAGTTTTTTATTGCAGAGTCACAGTCAGCAATACAGTCGGTCCTCGCTAAATCGAACTCAAAGGGACCCGAAAAAAAATTTGACTTACAGAGTTTTCTAGTTAGGGAAAATGGCGTAATAGGCGCGAGTTAATCAAGGACATTATTTTTCCGGCTTAATTATTATATAACCATTTATTATATTGTTGTTTTATACGTATACATGTAGGCTACATACCGGTACATGCATCTACAGTATGTACTATCGAACAGTGCAATGAAACAGGTTATCTTTAGAGAAAAAAGTCTGTTAACTTCGTTTGGTGTCGATGTGCCGATGCATCTTGCTCGACAATCTCCTCAATCTCGTCAATGGACCGAAACACATTTTCCTCAAGATCCAGTGTAGATTCCAAGAATCTGCGCAGTATGTCAATAGCCTGCCTCGCTTCTTTTCGGCTGGGGACAGGCTGAGTATCGACATTGTTGCCGTATTCTTCCTCATCCCCACTCTCATTTTCCTTTTGTTCCTCGTTTGCCACCTCAGCAATAATTGCCAGGGTCCGTTAGTTCTCCACAAACATTCACCGCACTGTCAACTTCGAGAAAATTTTGAAAGGACACTTCCTTATTGGCGCCAGTAGCTATCAGAACCGAGGACCATTCTTCGGGACTTGCAAGTGCGTCGTCTGTTTCCATCGACATTCCCTCCAAGTGCACCTCTGAATCGTCAACAGTTTGCTGTCCAAAACCTGCTTTTTTGAAGCAATTCTTGATTGTTTCCTCCGGAACTTCATCCCAAGCTCTCCAGGCCATTCGCATCGCTTCTAGCAGGTCAATTCCTAGTGGGCGATTATCTTCGATATCCCGCAGCAATTTTCTGACAACGAGTTTGCGGTATCACAACTTGAAATTGTTAATGATGCCCTGGTCAAGAGGTTGAAGCTCAGATGTCGTGTTCGGCGGCAAACACTTGATTGTCACAGCTTTCATGACAGGGATATGGTTATGTGCTGTGCAATTGTCAATGAAAAGAATGATTCTTCTTTTCTTCTGGACCATCGCTGCATCCACTTTCTTCAGCCACTTGGAGAAAAGCTCTGATGTCATCCAAGCTTTCTTATTGGCCTCGTAATGCATAGGTAGCGATTTCACATTTTTGAATTATCTTTGTTTCAATGATTTCCCAATCAACAATGCAGGCAATTTTTCTAACCCACTCATGTTTGCGCCCAAAAGAATGGAGTCACGTGCTCCTTACTTTTCTTTCCGCCGTGGCAAGGTTCACCTTTGAAAGTCATTGTTTTGTCTGGAGTGCATTTGAAGAATAAACCAGTTTCGTCTGCATTGAAGACGTCATCAGGACATCAGGATCCAATGACTGCAATCTTCTTCTGGCACTTGCTCACTTTCGCCACATAGCCTATTAAACACAATCCCATGTCTTTTCTTGAATTTGTCCAGCCAACCATTGCTGGCTTTAAATTCTGAATGGCCCAACTCTTTGGCAAATTCTTCTGCTTTTGCTTGCAAAAGCTTCCCGTCAATAGGAACGTTCCTATCCCTCGCTTGCACAAACCACTTCAAAACGCATTGTTCAATGACGGGATACTCACATTCCCTCATCCTCTTCTGATGGCCACATGACTTCTCACTGTACAGTTTCAAAATCTTTTCTTTTTCTTTCAGAAAAGTGGAGAGCGCACTTGTGGGAATGCCGAATTGCTTTGCAATTTCCACTTTCTTCTTATCGCCCTTTTCGACAGCTCTGATGACAGTAACTTTTTCCGCGATTGACAGCATTTTAAGCTTACGCTTACTAGTTGCCATTTTCGGGGCACGTACCGTACGGGAGACTATGCAGAAGCACACAGACACAAACACTATTCAAGGCTCCTCCCGACAAGAGACTGAGAAAGGTGAAGGGAAAATGGGTTAAAAACGTCTTTCTTGAGACAATTTGGAAATTCCAGATGCCCCCTGGTTGGTTATGACTCATGGAGCACCGAAGGGACGCGGATTATTCCAGCCACTCCCTTTCGTTTTCTGGACATTTTTGGTCTCAAAATAGACGTCCTACCCTCAGAGAGTCGCTTTAATCCCTTGTGGAATGCATTAAGATAAGACTTTGCGTCCCTTTTCTTGGTTTTCCGGACCACGTGTTCTGAAATGTAGCCTCAGAATAATAACCCAAAGGCCATAGAAAATTCGACTAACAGAGGTTGGGAGCCGAAAAGTTTTCGAGTTGAGGAGATCTAAAATACATTGGTCTTATGGGAATCTGGCCGGGGACTAACGAGTAATTCGACATAGGGAGGTTTTCAACTTAGGGAAGGTCGACTTAGTGAGGTCTGACTGTACAACAATAATCCATAATATATTCTTGCACATTGAAACAATGATGCTGACAGCTTTTTAAAATGTAAATATATGTATATACATATATCTGTTTAAAAGCATTTTAACTGTTTTTAACAATTTGTACTTTTAAAATACACAAATAATTAGATGTATTTTTATTGGAGTATAGTACTGTATATAGTAGTAGCATACTATTTAGTATATAGTAGTATAGTATACTAACTAGTTATTTCTAATATTTGAAATAATTATAAATATGAATTAAAATTAATTAGTATTGCTTGTTCATTACCAGTCTTAAACTCTGTGGTACACATAGACGAATAATAAATACAATATATTCTAGCGATTAAGTGCAGAACTCTGAAGAAATGCTAAATAAGTGTAAATGTGAGTTACGGAATGTAAGTAGTTTAGGTAGAGGTGGTAGCTGCATTTGATAACGGTAATGGCTCGTCTCATGTGCTTTTATATCCTCTTCTTCTTCTTTCGGCTGCTCCCGTTAGGGGTTGCCACAGAGGATCGTCTTTTTCAATATCTTTCTGTCTTCTGTTACACCCATTGCTTTTATGTCCTCACTACTACAAATAAAAGATAAAGCTTTTGCTTCTGTATGTGCTTCTCACAAACCATTTGGAAGATATTCAGAGTTAAACAATGGCAAAAAACCACCTTCTGATGGATATTGACATTTTATTTTACAACATCTATAAAAAGTGTTTTCTGAACAACACAATGCATCTGCAGGGAAACAGCCAGGTCCACTCACAGCACTATATTCCTGTGTTATTGAAACGCCACGTCTTTACACTTTGATCACAGAGTTGATATCAATGTAAGAATTTTGTGAAAATCAGTAAGAGTGAAATCTTGAAAGCTGTTTTGAAATCACAGATTGTACTGACTTGAGAGCTAATAAAATATACAAATAGAGCATGCCACTTTTAGTATGTCCTTTTTTAACTTCTCCACATACTAGCTGTACCTATAAATGCATCTCTGAAAAGCTTTGTTATCCGGCTGAGACCAGGCAACAGATGCCATAGGAATCAAAGAAATTATGCCAAGAAGCAAATTTTGATATTGACAATGGATGATGAGAACTCACAAATAGTATTTTGTGCTTCCATTTATCAGAACAGCACAATGACAAGTGAGTGGAAATTTACTTAATTTCAATGTACTGTACATAAGCCCCTGTAGATGATGGGGACATTTTTATCTATACACCCAAAATACAGGAGGCAAAAGCTATAAAATGGGGTGTCTTTAATAAGCAAAATAAAGAACATGAGAACAGGCATGAACTTGAGGATTAGCAAAGAAAAACTAAACAGAAAATAAAATATCCTGTTATCTCTTTGGGTCTACCAAAATAGGAAAATTTGAAGTCACTAGAAATTAGGATGTTCTCTAGATAAATTCGCTTAAGAATTAAATTTCTTTCCCAGCCAGATTGAGATGATTCAACATAACATGGAATGTTCTAATAAAGATGACTACTGAATGTCTAGAAACGACACAGCCTTCCAACAACTGTTGATTGACACAAAGAGCCTGTTCACACAGTCAAAGAACCACAGCTGACAAAAAAAGTAAACAAAACCATGTGAAGTAAAATCACTTCCTTATCAGAGAGTAAAGATCAAAGAGCAAAACACAAAACTTCAACTTAGGCCTGTCCAGAACCTGACACTTTTGTCCTGCTCCTGACTCCAAATTCTCTAGAGGTCTGACCAGAAGGAGCTTTTAAGACTGAGTCACAGGGCACTGAAAGAATGATTTAACAACTTGGAACTCGTGAGCTCTAGCAAATACAAGTATTTCTAGGTTGCCTGGCCACCTGCAGGCAAAAGCACATGCTGCCACCTATCAGAGTGGGGGACCTTTGGTGAAGCATTAAACTTTTCTCATTGGCCTATTCCCAACACATTAAATTATTTCCAACATCTAAATATCTGGATTATTATTTTTATTTGAGAAATACCCATCTTGAAATGTATATTTAAAAATATGAGGTGCCATGATTGACTGGTACTCCATCCATCCATGTTGGTTCCTGCCTTACATCCATTGATGCTGAACATCCCCCGCATTACGTGGTTTTCATAATGAATTAAAAGTTTAAGCTATATGCCCTAACTAAAACTTTAAAGAATCTAATTCCCGTAAATAAAGTGTAGCTTTTCCAAGTATATTAAAATCAATCATGTCAAACAGATGTAAAATGCATTAATTAAACTAAAAATTACTTATAAAAAAAACTACGCACTTGTGTATTTGCCAACATGTTTGTTTCTGTTTACAAATATTGACTGTGATGTCGTTTATGTAAAGACATAGCAAATGGGAAACCGCAAATCATAAAAAACAAATATGCTGTAAACTTGTGGTAAAGGAGGTACACAGGCAGTAAAAGACTGAACCACATTAGAATGGCAGCAGTGCTTCCTATGCATACTTACTGTAACATACCATTTTGACATTTAGATGGTTTATTTCTGTTTTCAGGCAAGTGCGCCACTGTTCTATAGACAATAAGCAGTAAGGACATCCTGCCACACCTCCCATCCAATTATGCACTGAGGTTACAATGAGGTTCTGTGTAATCATTATAAATGACATCAGCATTGTCATTACAACTTACTTGCATTCGATTATTTGTGTCCTTTAATTCATGAGCAACTGATTTACATTCTGAAATTGATTAACTTGCTTTCTATGCCCGCTTTGATCGCGATAACAAGTAGCCTGCAATTCGATTGCCTGCAGCACCACATGATTCAGCCTTGTTTGTTTGTGTACATAATGTAAGGAAAACATTTAAATGAGTTAATGTCCATAAGGCATCCTGTCTGAATAAGGAGAGTGCTTTAGAAAAATGCACCGACGAACTAGCTAATGCCCTCAGTGACATTTTTAATATTTCACTGAGAAATAATGGTCCCCGCCGGCTTTAAAAGTGTAACACTTATCCCTGTGCCTGTCCGAATAACTACAGACAAGTGGCACTCACTCCTGTTATGATGAATTGCTTTGAGAGACTGGTGCTTGAAGACATTAAACAGAATATTCTAGATATTCATGATCACTTCCATTTTGAATATTGTCATAACCACTACACACAGGATACCATGTCCCTCATCTTGGCGCATCTGCATAAGAAAAGTTCAGTGGCCACCCTTTGAGATTGGATTATGGACTTCCTAACCAAAAGACTGGCAGCATCACATCCTTCATGCTGACCCTCAACCCAAGTCCTCCAGTGTAGTGGGCAGAGCCCCCTTTAGTACTACTTATTCACAACTGACTCTGTGGTCAAACACAGCTTCCAATCAATCATTAAATTTGGTGATGACGGCACAATCGTAGGCCTAATCACCAACAATGATGAGAAAACTTACAGAGAAGGGGTCTACCTACTGACGCAGTAGTGCCAGGACAACAATGTCATAATTAATATCAGCAAAACCAAGGAACTGATCATAGACTTCAGGTCTGACCTCGTTTTACTTCCACCTACAAGGCTATTATTGACAACAGCTCTCTATAATCCAAGACAGATGTTTTTATGGGTGCTTTTGAGGGTTGTTGTTTTTTTTATTAGATTTACTTATTTTTTGGGGGAGGAGGGTTATGTAAAATTTTAATTACCACTTGGAGGCAATAATGTATAATCTATCTATCTATCCATCCAGAAGATGAGCTACACTCCTATGTACATTTGAGAGGATATTGTTGAGAAATTATGCAGCTTTACATTTTTTAGAATGAACATCACTGAGGAATTGAGGTGTGCACAACACATTTCAGTCATTGTTAAGGATTCTTACCAATGAAAGTTCAGCTTTCCCATTTGCTTTAACTAACTTGTACAGGTGCACAGTGGAGTCCATTCCCACTGGGTGCGCCATATATTTCTACTTCACCTGCTCAGAGGGTGTGAATATGGCACAGAATATTGCTGGCACTGAGCTTCCTTGTATTAAGGGCATATACAACAGAAAGACAACCAGGATAATTAAAGATCTCATCCATCCACCGTTCTGCCGGCTTCAGATCAGACTTTGTTTGCTTTGTCTTAAATGTTATTTTATTTATTCTTCTTAAAAGCACAGTCATTGGAGTTGAACAACTAACCATTTCACTACATATTATAAACATACTGTATGTTGTCATTCTCATGTGAATAGGGAGCAATTTATGGGATCTGTGTAATTTTCTGCTGCTCCAAGGGTTGGCACTCTGTGATAAAACTTTTCTTTTCCTCCCTCTGCAGACCGGAAGATTGACGGCTTTACCACTGCTGACGATACTTCTGGTGTCCCACCATATCCTGACAAATAACCTCATAGCCAGAAGAACTCCCATCTTTGGCAGTAGAAACCAGACTCCCATCTGAAAAGATGTCTCGTAATGCTCTTACCCACGTTTTTTTTTCTCTTTTTTGAGATTATAATAATACAGGGTTTGCCTACAGGTGCCCCAGCACTTCTTAACTATTTCCGCTTGTTTATTAAAAATTGTTTAACTTATTGTTTTAAAAAACAGCTAAAGACTTTTCTATTTAGGAAAGCTTATTAACAAGAATGCTGTAATTATTGTTGTTTTATCTCTGTTTTTATCTTGCCTTGCCTTTGTTTAATCTTTTTATGTTGCACTTTGAGATTTACTGCTAATGTAAAGTGCCCCTATAAATAAAATGCATTATTATTATTATTATTATTATTACAATGTATAATTTAATTTGTATGTGACAAATAAAATTAGATTTGATTTGATTCTGTACAGCTACTTTTCTCACAGGACCATGTGCATTTGTACCAGCAGATTCAAAGATATGAATATTTATATAATTGAGAGATTTCAGTTTTAGATTGTTTAATACATTTTCAAATCTTTCTGAAAACATACTTTCACTGTTCATTAGGGGTTATTGGGTGCAGACTGATGGGCAAAGATGGCAAATTTATCAACTGTGGTGGATGGCCGGGACCCTTGCCTGGCTAAGACGTCCAAAGTGTGGAAGAACCGAGGAAAAGAGGATTGTCAGGACAGTTTCTTCCCCAGGCCGATAGAGGGCAGCCCCCTTCATTTTCAGTGGGGCCATGGGTTATGAGCATGGAGGCTCAACCCTGTTGGAACCCGTGGCCACCGCCAGAGGGTACATGGACCTTTCCAGGGCCTTATTTGGTCACACTTCTGCCACACCCGGAAGTGTGGCCGGAAAAAGCTCGTTAGGCACCTGGAGTCCATCCAGGTGCCTTATAAAAAGGAGCCGCCTCACTCCATAAGTGGCCAGGGTTGGGAGGAGAGGACAAAGCCTGAAGGGGAGTGGAGGGAGAAGGACTGGAGGCATAAGGGACTGAATGGTGTTAGTGGTATTGCGTTGTGCTTACTGGTATTGTGGTAAAAAATGTAAATAAACGTGTGGAGTGTGACAAAACGTGTCTCCTGCCTGTCTGTGTCTGGGTTAGGGTGGCGGTACACCCCCTAGTGGCTCACACAACTTAAATTAAATCTACAACACAATAAAGCATGCAGAAAGTCTAGGGTCTGAATCCACTGGAAGTCTTGCAGTATCTTTATCACTATTAACAATAACTCATACCATACATTATAGAGTATAGATAAGAATTTGTTACTTAGATATTATACATAACGTAACCACACCTATGCAGCTAAAATATATAGAAAAAAAAACTGTGCTCAAAAGTTTACTGATGTTAGAAAATGTCTCTTGAGAAGCCAGATTCAATGTCAATATGTATTATTAAATTTGCTTAATAACCATTGAACCTGATTGTTGTTCGGAAAGAACATATATACAATTGCAACTTCCTCATATTAATTAGACTAAAGGTTCAAACAATTAAGATTTCAAGGTCTTTAGTTCTATCCTTTTAAAATACTGACATGTTGTTTTGTCCCTTTTGTCTTCACAGACTTCACGATTTCCATTGGTCATGGCTACACCTTTGTACCATACATCTGTGGAGCCAAATCACTAACAATGTGAAGAGAATAGGCAGGGAATGTGTCACTGGTATTTACTAAAACATTAAGGCGGCAGCTTGTTTAAATGTATTTGGAGCTGGTAATAAAATAACACTGGGAAAAATAGCAGAAAGCATTCCAAGTAATAGGGACTAAATTACATTGCAAAAGAAAAATACAAAGGAATTACTCTCCTCAGGCATGACACCTGAGCCGTTTCTTGGCTTTGTAAGTATTATACCGATAAGGTTTAATAGTTACTTTTGGTGAAAACTGTAGCCCAAATCTAAGAGATTACTTTCATTGTCTAAATCTGGATTCACTTCAGTGGTCTGTTTGACTGGATGAACCTTCTTCCGTCTCATTTAGGTGCAATCAAGGACTTCTTACATATATATTTTTTTCCTTTAGCTTTAATTTTACTGCATGATATTTGAAACTGTAAACTGTTTTCATATAATATAAATAAGTAAATGTTGGAAATCCTGCTGAAGAAATAATTACAATTAATTTTGTTTGGAATAAATGACTGAATGAAAACCTTGACAAATGAAAATTTGCATATTGTAAGAAAAAGGCTTTAGATAGAAATACTGTATGTTTGTTGATCTTTCATGGACAGTGTTTTCCTCAGTGAACATACTCTGACAAAAATGCATTTTTAAATGTTTTGTTAACAGTTGACACAGAAAACACAGTAGATATGTACCCCTCATAGGAATCTGTACTATGATATAATTCAGTTTAAATTATAAAGCATAACTGTGTTCTGAAAGCAGGGCTACATCATAGAAAGACAAATTTTATTTCAGACCCTACTTCCAAACTCACCCTCAACTGATCTCTGCCTACAATATCAGGTAGGCTCTTGCATGTAAGAAAGAGGATTCATTAAGACCCAAATGCATGTTTTAGTTTGTTTGTGAAAACAGGTCACTGGAAAATTTAAGGAAATATTATAGTTCATCCTAATTGTTCTACTACAAGCTGCCAGAATATCATCAGATTAACTCTTGCCTTATATTCCCCAAGACTCAGGACCTTCATTATGGGAATGCAACACCGTTCTTCCTTAAGAAACTCACTTATTTGATTCTTTGTTGGTAAAAAAAAGTCTCATTTGGGTTCTGTTGTGATTTTGAGTCACTGACATGATGAAAAGGTTGTGAAGTCTCCAAAAAAGTTCAACAATCAGGTCCAGACCTTCATAGACATGCTTAGAAATGGCCTTACTTCAAACTGCCAGCTCCCGACTGCCACATGCAGGTGTCTGCCTGCATAACCATAAACCTCTAACTTGATGAGACAGCCCAAAACAAAATACTGCATATTTATAAATTGATATTTACAGAAAGCAAAACGAAATTCAAAAAATAGAAAAATAAATTTGTTTGTGAAAAAATGAAACCTACGGCTAACAATACTTACCAAACTCCACCAATTAACTCTTAATGATCATAACATCCAGTTTGTTTATATTATTGTTGCTACCATTTGTTATGTTTCATCCATAGTTCCTATTTCTTTTTTATGTCTTTTTTGTTAATTTTTAACTCTTGTTTATGTTAATATTGTTGTACATGTTTACTATTTACATACTTATGTATTTATCATCAGTATTGTTGTTCACTTACTTTCTATGTGTCCATCCATGTATTTTCTGTTATGTTCCTTGTGTTTTGTGGGTGATTTCCCAAGAGGCAAGACCACCTGTTTGTCATCATCAACAGACTGTTCTCAGCCTCATTCTGAGGAAGGCCACATGTTCATTGAATCCACTTGTTGATGTAGTGAGTTCTAGTGATTATTATTAATTGTATCTTTTTTGTGGATTAACTGGATTTTGAACCCTTGCTCTGTTTTTTAACTCCTTTATGGAAGAGTGTTTCTGGGACTTATTTGCCTTGGGTTACCTTGTTATTTTCAGGCAACGTCTGCTATGTCTTAATTATTCTTCAGAACTTTTTGTGACACAGATATCATAGATCTAATATTTATAATGACCCCGTGTTTCCCCTTTTGTGACTAACCAGGGTTTGAAAATTTTCCCCTCTAGAGAGAATTTTGTGAAGTATTTTGGGACTCTTGCTTGCTTTCTTTTAAAGGCCTAACACCAATTTGATGTGTCTGAAACACAACACCATTTTGTGCATTTTGTTAGATGTGGTTACCAAGCTGTTGTTAGGTAAGGTCAACAGAAAGTGTGCGGTATGCAACATCATCAGGTCAAAGGTGTAAAGATTAGCATTTAGCCCTTTCTGGCATCCAAGTTTCAGGATTATTTAAAGAAAAAAAAGTGTTCTTTGATTAGTTTTTCCTGATATTCTGCCTGAGAATTCTCATTCATTGACAACCATGATTTTGCTTTTCATTGTGTTATAGGTTACTCATAAAAATAAATAGCGTCCAACTCTTGTCCTTTATTTCACTCAATTTTGATTAAGCTTCTTTGGCTTGTTTGAAACTTTTGTTTGACTCCCTACTATCGATCTTGGCACATTTCTCACTTCAGATTTAAAAATTATATACTATGGGGCTCTGCCCCTGCTCGCTTCGCTCGCCAACCTCCTGTTTTGGTTAACCTGAAATACATTTTAAAGAAATTATTTTTTTCTTGGTAATTGTTACATATGCATTATGTTCACTTTTATTTTAAAACATCAGCAAAAACAATATTTGGAATTAAAATTCAATGCAATCTTGAAGAAAAGTTGATTCCTTGTTTGATCTTACATCGTGATAATGCAACATATAACTGGCCGTGAGTGAATATCGTTTCTTTCTCTCTTATAAATAAACCGACTTTTTCAAATGTTTGTCCTTGGGATTTGTTAATTGTCTTTGCAAAAGCTATTCTAACACGAAACTGTAAACGTTTTAATATGAATGACATATCAACATCTCCTTTTGTGTCTAATGTTATTTGCGGAATATGTACTACATTACCTTTCTTGTCGCCTGTTAAAATTTTACATGTTAGAATTGTTCTACCAATTTTCAATACAACTAATCTTGTCCTATTGCATAGCCCATCACTCATACATAAATTACGCAATAACATCACGATACATCCTTCTTTCAACAGTAATTTGGCCAGTGGGAGACTGGACGGTGTAAATGTTTGTAGATATTCTGTGGGATATTGTAAATTGATGTTTTCATCTTCTGCACTATCACCACCAACTGTTTCAGCATTTCGACACACAAATCTTTCTTCTTCGCTATGTCTTTGCTTTCATTCCTTTTTATCCAAATTTGTATCTCTTTTCTCTATTCTTCCTGTGCCATCTTTTGAATGTACAGCGCTGTATTTGAGCCACAGAGAAAAGGTCTATTTTATGACTAAAGTGGAAATTTCAGCTTAAATATCGAAATGTCCACTTTAATCTCGTAGTTTACTTTATCATTAAAGCAGACTGTTGTAAACATCATCTTAAAACTGACCCAGCTGTTAATCGCTAGTTGCTTCTGGGGCTTCCTCCTGAACGGACAGCAGCAATCACCACGCAGATCACATTAAATTTATGATATTCCAACTCTCTGCACATTTAGAATCCTTAGACTTATACTTGATATCACTTTCATAATGAAATGCATTAAAGTATGTATGTTACATTTTATAGATAAATTGTTAATTTTGTTTAAATAATGAATACTGTTAATAATTACACACTTGGGGGTGACATGGTGGCGGAGGGGTAGTGCTGCTGTCTCCCAGGGAGTCACATCACTGGTGTTCCCTGCCTGGAGTTTGCATGGTTTCCTGCTGGGTTTCCACAGTGTGCTCCGGTTTCCTTCCAAAGATATGTAGGTTTGGGGATTTGGTGACACTAAAATGACGCTAGTGTATGTGAGTGCTTGTATTCACCTTGCGATGACTGATGCCCCGTCCAGGGATTGTTTCTGCCTCGTACACAATGATAGCTGGAATAGGCACATCCATGGATTGATAATAATAATTTGTTACATTTATATAGCACTTTTCTCACTACTCAAAGCACTCTCCACACAGGGAGGACCCGGGAAGCGAACCCACAATCTCCTTACTGCAAAGCAGCAGCACTACCATGGATGAAATCATTAAACATCCTTTTCAGAGATATTGCAGCAAGGTGTCCTCGGAATTTAATAGATGTTTCTGGCAATTCACAACACAGCGAAGTCGAACATTTTCTCACCATGATATCTCACACTGCCACCTGGTGGAATCTTCCAGATTTACATAAAGTACACCGTAAATCCCTTGCGTAGCAGTAGCCTCTGCTGGTGCATATAAACCTGGCCTTATGCTTTTCCTCTAATATGAGCATCACACTGTCTGAAATATTGCACAGTATTTCCATTGCATTGGACCTGTCTGTATGAAATCTGGCGCAATTATCTCTGACACTCATTCCTTGATAATTCACAGTTGACTTCATAGATTGTCCAGCCCTATAATTAAATAATAAAAACACTAATAATGTACAGAATATGCAATGTGTTTTCCAAAATACACATAACAGATTCAAAATTTGTGTATCAATTAATTTACACTCTATTTTATTGATTTACAAAATTCTGATAAATTACAAGGTGCAAGATTAGAGTATGCCAAAACTTTAATAATGGCACCCTGAAAATAACATGCAGTGTTACTCTTGAAACATTTAAAGGAGCACTTATAAATGTAATATGTTGATTACAGCAGTATGCATCCTGTTTAAACTGAAATTACGTTACAAGGCTCCAGGGCTCTTACTGAACGTATCCATTTTTTTTCTCTGTCATTCTTCCAAAGCATTATTTTCCTTTTTGTGGTCTGTGGAAAGTATAGCAGTAAAACAATCAAACAGCAATTTGTTTTATTTTTTTTTCACTTAGTGCCTGACATTTATTGTCTGGTAGCAGGAGGTCAATATCATCAGTTGTATTTTGCCAAAAAAATTAAATGAGTATGTGGATCATCTTGTTTAAGAAAATGATACACTATACTTAGTGTCAAATGAGTATCATCACATGTAAGAATTCTTTCACAATATATTGTTACAGTGCCTATAAAAAGTATTCACCCCCTTGGATGTTTTCGCATTTTATTATTATACAAAATTGAATCACAATGGCTTTAAATTTGGCTGTTTTGACACTGATCAACAAAAAAAGACCCCATAAGATCAAAAGGAAAACAGATCTTTGCAAAGTGGTCTAAATTAATTACAAATAGAAAACTATTAAAATAATCGATCACATAAGTACTCACTCCTTTTAATATGACACACCTACAGTGAGGTCCATAAATATTTGGACAGAGACAACTTTTTTCTAATTTTGGTTCTCTACATTACCACAATGAATTGTAAATGAAACAACTCTGATGCAGTTGAAGTGCAGACTTTCAGCTTTAATTCAGTGGGGTGAACAAAATGATTGCATAAAAATGTGAGGCAACTAAAGCATTTTTTTAACACAATCCCTTCATTTCAGGGGCTCAAAAGTAATTGGACAATTGACTCAAAGGCTATTTCATGGGCAGGTGTGGGCAAGTCCGTCGTTATGTCATTATCAAATAAGCAGATAAAAGGCCTGGAGTTGATTTGAGGTGTGGTGCTTGCATGTGGAAGATTTTGCTGTGAACAGACAACATGCGGTCAAAGGAGCTCTCCATGCAGGTGAAAGAAGCCATCCTTAAGCTGCAAAAACAGAAAAAACCCATCCGAGAAATTGCTACAATATTACAAGTGGCAAAATCTACAGTTTGGTACATCCTGAGAAAGAAAGCAAGCACTGGTGAACTCAGCAACGCAAAAATACCTGGACGTCCACGGAAGACAACAGTGGTGGATGATCGCAGAATCATTTCCATGGTGAAGAGAAACCCCTTCACAACAGCCAACCAAGTGAACAACACTCTCCAGGGGGTAGGCGTATCGATATCCAAGTCTACCATAAAGAAAACACTGCATGAAAGTAAATACAGAGTGTGCACTGCAAGGTGCAAGCCACTCATAAGCCTCAAGAATAGAAAGGCTAGATTGGACTTTGCTAAAGAACATCTAAAAAAGCCAGCACAGTTCTGGAAAAACATTCTTTGGACAGATGAAATCAAGATCAACCTCTACCAGAATGATGGCAAGAAAAAAGTATGGAGAAGGCGTGGAACAGCTCATTATCCAAGCATACCACATCATCTGTAAAACACGGTGGAGGCAGTGTGATGGCTTGGGTGTGCATCGCTGCCAGTGGCACTGGGACACTAGTGTTTATTGATGATGTGACACAGGACAGAAACAGCCGAATGAATTCTGAGGTGTTCAGAGACATACTGTCTGCTCAAATCCAGCTAAATGCAGTCAAATTGATTGGTTGTATGTTTTGGGTCATTGTCCATCTGTATCATGAAACGCCGCCCAAAGCAGCCCAGGAGTTTATTAAAGCAAAGAAGTGGAAAATTCTTGAATGGCCAAGTCAGTCACCTGATCTTAACCCAATTGATCATGCATTTCACTTGTTGAAGACTAAACGTCAGACAGAAAGGCCCACAAACAAACAGCAACTGAAAGCCGCTGCAGTAAAGGCCTGGCAGAGCATTAAAAAGGAGGAAACCCAGCATCTGGTGATGTCCATGAGTTCAAGATTTCAGGCTGTCATTGCCAGCAAAGGGTTCTCAACCAAGTATTAGAAATGAACATTTTATTTCCAGTTATTTAATTTGTCCAGTTACTTTTGAGCCCCTGAAATGAAGGGATTGTGTTAAAAAAATGCTTTAGTTGCCTCACATTTTTATGCAATCGTTTTGTTCACCCCACTGAATTAAAGCTGAAAGTCTGCACTTCAACTGCATCTGAGTTGTTTGATTTAAAATTCATTGTGGTAATGTACAGAACCAAAATTATCTGTCCAGATATTTATGGACCTAACTGTATATCCTTGCTGGTTCAGCCAACTGATTTTAGAGTCACAAAATTAATTCAATTTACATCACCTGTCTGTAGTTGAGGGGTTTCAATTGATTGTAATATAAATGCACCTAGAAGTAAAAGGTCCAATTTATGGTGAGTCAGCTTTGTGGCCTAACCCACTCAATGAAGAGAAAAGGTACACTCCAAGCAACTCTGAAAAAGCACAAGTAAGGGAATGAAGACAAGAAGTCATTGAATACCTCTAAGCCCAGTTAAATAGATCATTAAGAAATAGAAAGAGCATGACACAGCAGGAAATCTGCCTATAGCAGGCCATCCACAAAAACTGAGTAATTGTGCAAGAACAAGTCTAGTGAAGGAGGGCCACCAACAAACCTTTGAGTACTCTGAATATATGATCGGATCTACCATCAGGGTGTTTTGGGTCAACAGACTATTTTGCTGAAAACTATAATAATAAAAATGATTTGAAGAAGCCATCAATACTTCACTTGAGATTAATGAGAGTGACCTTACAGATAATCAGGAGTGTGGATATCATAGCAGATTTATTAGCAATGTGAAATCCAATTCTGCAATGTTACTGACATAAGTGAGAACATAAATGTGGCAGACAAAGAGGCCATTTCAGCAGATAAGACATGCCAAATAATCCCAAACTCATGCAAAGGTTCCTCTTTTCAGTCTTGTATTTTATTTGGCTGTAAAATGCTCAGTTACATATCACCTTATTGTCACAAGTGGCATTGGCAAGACCGCCAGTCAATCTCAGGGTGCACTCTTACACACACCCACTCTCACTCAGAACTATTATAGTATTAATTTAATAATGATAATAATAATGGTACCATATTAACAAGTCAAATCTTAATTTTTGCTTTCTGTTAGAAAATGTGTGTAGAATCATAAAATTAACGTTTCCTCTATAAGCTGTAATTCCTATATTTATGGCTTTTTGCCATATCTACATTGTCAAGTTATTGAATGCTTGTCATCAATCAAATTCTGCAAATTCATTAACTGCAGCCAGCTCTTTAACACGTACTAATCACCATAAAATGCGAGCCTTTAGCAGAAACACTGAATTTTATGACAAATCTCTGGTTGGGGTTTCTTTGGATAAACTCGGTTTTTACTTCTGATTTATGTGATGTTAACATAGTACATTAAATGATGTGACTGAGTAAAATTCCGGAAATATTTATGAGGTATGGTAATAGGTTAAATTTGTATGTGCAGTCCATAATTTGTGATTATTTTCAAGAATGTTAAGTGAAATGAGGTAATGAATGAAATTTCATCTGCTGTGTGTGGTGAATTCCATAATAAATGTCAAGGGTAATATTCTTTATAGTCATTAGTAACTACCCATGAGTATAAAAAGATCATATTGTGCATTTTCAAGCTGTCTCCTGGTACATGAATGTTCTGCATGTCAGGTCTGACATTAACTGGTGGGGAGATTTATTCCCAACTTCTTTGTTTCTTAAATTTGTAATTATTTTGAGAAATTACTGGTTGAAGTGCTTGACATGTTATATTTTTGACAGATAAATGCAAGCAGGACAAATGTACTTTGATGGAATTGAAAACCTCCAAACTAAAACCTAAAATGAAAAACATACCTTAAGTATAAAAACTGAAAACTGGATAACTGAAATCCTTAATCAATCTTTATTAGTTGGAATGTCAGTGGTTTTGGCATGAACTGAACAACAACAATAACAACAACATTTATTTATATAGCACATTTTCATACAAATAATGCAGCTCAAAGTGCTTTACATGATGGAGAAAAAAGACAAAATAAGTCAGAATTAAAATAAGGGAACACTAATTAACATAGAATAAAAGTAAGGTCCAATGGCCAGGGAGGACAGAAAAAACAAAAAAAACTCCAGATGGCTAGAGAAAAAAAAAATTGCAGGGGTTCCAGGCCACAAGACCACCCAGCCCCCTCTAGGCATTCTACCTAACATAAATGATCAATTCTCATTGTATTCAGGGTTCTCATGGAAGAACTTGATGATGACGGTCATGTGGACTTCTGGCCTTTAATCCATCAATGTAGGGACATCACAGTGCTTTGATCAGGTGGTGGTGGCGCAGGTTGCCACCCCAGAAAACCGGAAAAAGAACCGAAGAGAGAGTAGGGGTTAGTACGGATTTTGAATATGAATACCATGAATAATAATGATTAATTGAATATAGAGAGCATCAGGACTAAACTAAGATGAAGCTATGAGAAAGCCATGTTAAAGTAATGTGTTTTCAGCAGTTTTTTTTAAAAGTGCTCCACTGTATTAGCCTGGCGAATTCCTATTGACAGGCTATTCCAGATTTTAGGTGCATAACAGCAGAAGGCCGCCTCACCACCTCTTTTAAGTTTAGCTCTTGGAATTCTAAGCAGACACTCATTTGAAGATATAAGGTTACAATTTGGAGTGTAAGGTGTAAGACATTCCGAAATATAAGATGGAGCGAGATTATTGAAGGTTTTGTAAACTATAAGCAGGATTTTAAAGTCAATTCTAAATGACACAGGTAACCAATGTAGTGACATCAAAACTGGAGAGATGTGCTCCGATTTTCTTCTCCTAGTTAACTCTTTGAGGGCTGAATATTTTTTCCAATAAACATAGTTTTCAGAAAGTACGCAAAGCAACGGTTTCACACAGAAATCAACGTAAAATATCTGCTGCTGCGTGCTGTGGCCGCCAGTTCACCAGGTATGCACATCAGGCTGGGTGCCAGGCTGTCTTCGCACAATTGGGTATTAGCGTTTGCAGTGCATCGCAATCTGATTTGTATCTTTTGTCATCGTAAGTGACGGTCCTCTCAGGTGAATGATGCTGTAGACGCGTCAGCTACACAAACCCGTTGAGCACCACTGACCCGCTGATGTTAGTACCTCACATTCATTTACAATCACTTGTATTAAAATCGGAGTCCAGAAAGTCAGAGTCCAATTCAGTGATAAAACGTCGTCCACGGAGTGTCTTGCTTTACGCATTCGCCTTGTTCTCTCGTCAGATGTCGATCCCATTTGTGCCGTTTACTCCTCACTACTCATGCGGGCGCAGGGAATCTCAATCAAAACAATGAAGCTCACTTTCCTTCTAGCGACTAAACCTCCAACTGGAACATAACGGCGGGTTTTGTCGCCGTTTACAGTTGATGATCACCGTCAACCCCTCTCTTTGACAAAAGTCGACATCCGCCCTGAAAGAGTTAAGATTCTAGCAGATACGTTCTGCACTAGTTGCAATTGATTTATGTCTTTTTGGGTAGTCTTGAGGAGTGCGTTACAGTAATCTAGTCGTCTGAAAAAGCGTGGATTAATTTCTCAGCATCTTGCAATGTTATAAGGGGTCTAACATTTGCTATATTTCTTAATTGGAAAAATGCTGTCCTAGTAATCTGATTAATATGTGATTTAAAATTCAGGTCAGAGTCAATAGGTACCCCTAAATTCTTTACCTCTGTTTTGACTTTTAATCGTAATGCATCTAGTTTATTTCTAATAACCTTATTATATCCATTATTGCCAATCACTAAAATTTCTGTTTTCTCTTTATTTAGTTTGAGAAAATTATTACTCATCCATTCAGAAGCACAAGTAAGACATTGTGTCATTGAGTCACAATGAGAGTCGGGGTCGTCAGGCGCGGTTGATAAATATAGTTGTGTTTCATCAGTATAGCTGTGGTAGCTCACGTTATGCCCTGAGATAATCTGACCTAATGGAAGCATGTAAATCGAAAAGAGCAGCGGACCCAGGATAGAGCCTTGTGGAACACTATATAGAATATCGTTGAACAACTTACCAAGAATTTTCTACCTGCCAGGTAGGATTCAAACCAATTTGAGACACTGCCAGAGAGGCCCACCCATTGACTAAGGCAATTTCTAAGAATATTGCGATCAATGGTATCAAATGCGGCACTCAGATTTAAGAGGATGAGAACAGATAAACGGCCTCTGTCTGCATTTACCCGCAAGTCATTTACTACTTTAACGAGTGCAGTTTCTGTACTGTGATTTGTTCTGAAACCTATCAAGAATAGCATGTTTATTGAGGTAATCATTAAGCTCCATAATGACTGCCTTCTCTAAAAATTTTAATTAAGATAAGCAGGTTAAAAATAGGTCTAAAATTTTCAAAGCAGAGGAGTCAAGATTATTTTTCTTGAGCAGGGGTTTAACTACAAAATTCTTAAGATAGTCTGGGAAGACCCCCGTATCTAATGATGTATCTAATGACGAGTTTACTATGTCAAGAATACAAAAGGAAGTGTCATGAATCTGTTTGGTGCCAGTGTGCATCTTTCTTTCCAATTAGTACACATGTTGCTGATTGTTTACCATTATGACAGTGACATCAACAATCTGCCCTTTTGTCACCCTTTGATCAACGAGTGGAGGAAGTAAATAATTTAAAACAAACAGAGGTGGTTTAAAGTGCTACCACATCAACTAGTGGTACTACTTCCACACACCCCCTTCAGGGCTTTTTGAATCAATGCAGATAGACTGTTGTCCTAAGACCTAAAACTTATACCACAGATAAAAGAAAATAGTGTATATCTTTTCTTTATTAGATAAGCAACCCCATCTAGTGGGCGTCTGCTCTTTATCATTTAAACAACTGATGTGATTATTCATTTCAAGTATTTTTTTTTAAAACGTAGAGCCATGTTTGATATACATTTGAGGGCTGAGGGTGCCACTAATCATTCAGGCAGGGGTTTAAGTCCATAAAACAATTGTATGGTTACTTTTAAAATGTACTGCTTAGGTAGGATTGGATGAAGCAGTGTTGGTGTGGTTATTCAAAAAAGATACTTTCTTGAAATTAAAGATAAACTCACCAGCTTTAATTGTAATGGGAGTATTAGATTAAATAGTAACCTAATTGTGCTAGAAATAGGCAATGTTCTTTGGTTTTGGTAATGCACCAAAAGTGTTTCCAAACTTTTATGAATGACCTGTTTTTTGCCACTTTGGATGTCAGGTTTCAGTAGAACCCTGATTATCCATGCCCCTAATTACCAAGGTTCCTCATTATCCACCTGCGAACCTGTAAGTGTAATACACTACTTTTCTTTTAATTCATAAATGATTTACTGTGAATAATGTACAGAGTGCATAAATGCTATACTTTTAATATCGACGGTACCAAGTGAGTGGTTGAGGAGCTGCTAACTGTAGGATTGACCATGACCACTCATTCTTTCGCAACTGCACCCCTCGGCTACTGCTAGTTTTTCACCAGCGTTGACCATGCACACATGTTCTACTGTTTCATTCACTTAGGATTTTTGTGTTTATACATTTTATAGCACTGTGGTGAACGGCCAGTGGGAACTGCAAACCTGTGTTCTTTGGCTCAGAGTAAGTGCTTTGGGGCGTGAGCTAAATGGAGAGCTCCATCTGACAGGCATATGTAGCCCATCTCTGACCACTGGAAGCACTGCGCTTTTCTGATGACATCTCTGCGTAGTGTTTTCTCTACAGGAATCATCCGTTTTATCCAAGTTTTAAGCTATCCGAGGTAGAACTGGTTCACATTACTTTGGATAACTGAGGCTCTACTGTATTGTGGCCCATGGATGATATCCTAATGTTTTCAGAAAGTCTATAGTCACACTTTAAACACTTCAAAAACGTCCTTCAGAGGATAACATGAAAGAAAATCAAAAATGAGACAGGTAGTCTATCTAAAGCCTGAGAAGCAAAACTAATTGCATTTTGTGTCTCTTTCTGAACTCCTTGGTCTAAGCGCTTAGGCAAGCCTTGATGTTATCAGATTTTATTGATCAAGTTATTCAACTGACTTTCACAAAGAAACTTCTGTAAACCTGTACAAGCTCATCTTTTTTAATTTGATTGGTCACAGTAAAAATAATATTATAGTAATATTACCGTTTTGCCTGAGGGGTCTATGGGCAGGACATATTGTAGACCAACTTGGGCTGTGTTATAAAAAGCATCCCAAGACGTTCACAAAGTAGGATTAATGCATTCATAGCTTGTGAATCCCCCCATTTTTCGTTGTATTAATTTAATAAAAAAGGCTTGGCATTCTCTCGCTTGTTTCTTTCACACTAAGTAAAAACAATCTTTTTATCAAAACGTAGAAATGCAAGTTCCATAAGTCCTCAGTCATTTTCCTGAGCAATGAGATTCCCCATTCTGGTATTAGTATGAATAAAACTAAAGGAGTTGCCATTTAGATTCTAAATCCCTGCAAATTGTGAAACAAGTTCAGGCTTACTAGAATTATTTCATTATTTTAGTCCTGCTATTTCTACTATTACCTCTTTCTTACAAAAAAATACAAACTAATCAAGCATTTATCAGGATACTTGAAACACAACCTTCGAACATTTAAAAGTACTCTTTAGTCAAGCAGCTATACTATGTCATTCTGATACTACTCTTCCATACAAAGTTGAAGAAGATGTTTTGAGTGTGAATGTTGAAGCTGCCTTTTCATCACATTTTACTTTCCTAAAAAAAAATAACATCAACTGAACAAAACTATAACATATGAAACCAGGAGCTCCTTATTATAAAGTTAGCTCTAGAACAGTGTTTCCCAAACTCAGTCCTGGGGATTTCTAATCAGTGACAACACCTGATAACACTGATCTCATTTAATTACCTGGTATTTTGTTCTTTTATTCGACATTTAGAGAAGCATAGCAGCATGATTTTACATATATAAGACATTTAGAAATATTTCTGCTTTTTCTATAGATTAAAATGCTTAACTCTCTTTTGTTGATTTCATTATATTTTACCCTTTCTCCGTGCAGTTTTTCCCCTTCCTTGTATCTTATTAATGACAATTAAAAATGAGCAGAGCAGACACCCAGGCAAACAACACTGAATCACGAAAGGCTGCAGCTACTTTAGCATCAGACCCACTAATTAGTAAATAATGGATTAATTAAACAATTAGAACACTGAGAAAAGTAGAATGAAACTCAAGATGAAAATATTGTTAAAAAGAAAAAAAATTATTCCTATATAACTGCTTGGTACATTTTAATATTTCTTTAGCAAACTTAGTTTTCTAATTTTTATATTGTTCCCAAAACACACAACTTGGGAAATAACAGTTCACTTAATCAGCCCAGGAGTTCAATTAAAAACTGAAGCTGGTTGGAACCAAACCCTGCAGCCACAGGGGGTCCCCAGGACCAAGTTTGGGAAACACTGCTCTAGAAGAATGATACCATTATTTGGAAGGAGCAAAGGTTCCTTTTATGATATATACTACTCACAAAAATGTATGTTTCTTCTTTTTTTGTAGACAAAGGCAAAAGAATGGCAAGGCAGATGCCTTATCGCAATACTTTTAATCAAAAGAAGCTACAACATCCCACAAGAATAGTTTACTTCTTTATTGATATTCGGCTGCAGCCATTATGCAAATGCTAGTATCTCAACCTCCACAAGATAACGCAGCAGACACAAAGGTTGGGTTCCACCAGAATGTAGAGAAGAGGTTCTAAGATGGGCTCATCAATGCAAAATTTTAGTCATTCTGGCATCAAACTGTTTTCTGAATCATTATGGTAATATTGTATTTAGAAGAATTACTTATGGATGCTTTGAAATCACTTCAGTTTTTTTGTCTGGTGCCTTCTAATTCACTGGGGACAAGAAAATGTACACATTTGATATACCATTTAAGTTGTATTGGTGTACAGTTATATAAGACACCACGCTTTCTGGGGTTGCCCCTATTTTTGTTCCTCTAGATCCAAAATACCCTAATTTTAAAGCCGTAGTTTGTGCAAGAAATTGCATCCTATTGTTTTATGCCACTTTGAGGTTGCTGATAACAAATATAGTATTGATAATTGACTCTTTACAAGTTGTCCTTGCACTACTCTAAGAACCACTCCCAGAAAATTAGAAATGACAAATTTCAAAAATTAGCATGTGAGGTATTGTTTTAGACTATTCCAAGGTCAGCGATAATGAGGATGTAGCCCTCGATGGACCACTATCAGAAGGTGAAAAATGAAAGATTTCAATTACATTTGTTAATATTTAGACTTTAAACGTTTACACTGAAGAACACATTTTAATATTTCAAACAACTGTCAATACTTTTTTTGTTTGTTTTTGTTACATTTCTTATGAACTCCCTGAATTAGGGCAGCTTATTTTTTTTTTGGATGCAAAGTTTACACCAAGGTATTTTGGATTGTGTTCTTACTTGTGACAATTGTGCTCATGCTAAACCAGCTCAGGGTTGCCCTATGGAACTACTTTAAGCTGTTCCATCTAGCAGACCATAGGAAGCGATAACCTGGAAATGTTCTACGGATCTTCTTTTCAAAGTGTGCTCATTTCATTCTTTTAAGAAGGCTATTCTCTGCAAAGGAATTAGCAGATGTTTTTATTTAGAAATTTTTTTTATTTTCCTGGTTTTCCTCACTCTATTATTTCAGACAGGTGAGTACGATTTCTGTTATGTTTTTGGCAATTTTCCTGTACACAATTTGGTTGCAAACTTTTGTTGACTTCCGGTTATCTTCCTCAGTCAGGGTATTTTAAAGGTTGTGCACCTTTGCCAGAATGTGCTCATAATGTCTTTTATTAAGATGTCTACTTTGAATGTTTGTAAAGGTATAAACAGTTTATTGTGGTATTGATTTCAGTAGCACTCAGCATCATTGAATACCTTGCTAGATTACATGATATGTGGCAGGTTGTTCAGGAGAACCTAAAGATGGAGAAATCTTCTGCATGGTTTGGGGACCATAAGTGACATAAGGCCCTAGAGTATCAGGATGGCTGTGAGTGTTGCTCTCACAAGCTGTCTCCACTTTGTTAACACTAGAATTACCAAAGCCTACAAAAAAACTCTTAATTCCGGCACACCTTAAATCCCTTCGCACCTCTCCATCAGCGTCTTTTGTCTTATAAATGTGTCAATCATAACAAGCAGCAAGCAGTCTGCTATACCACCCCCCCCCCCACACCCCCCCCACCACTGCCGCAGAAAGGGCAAGAAATTCTCCCAGCTCAAGCCTTGATTATTTTGGAGTGAAGTGCTGGAGCTTTAGAGGGGAAATAATAGATTGTTATTTGGAATACATACATTTCATGTGTGGTCTGTGTCCACAACAATCTATGTAAACACATCGTTAAAACAAACATTTTTCATGTTTTAGTAATAAATGACAAAGTGTCGACATGAACTGTATAATGTGTGAAGGCTGAAGTCCAAATATCAAATAAACACTTTCACAAAAGGTGCAACTGTAATGCGACAGCTTCCGTGGTGTCGCGGTAAGAACTGCTAACTTGTAAACAAGAGGCCACTTGTTTGATCCTGGGTGTCTCGCAAATTTAGTGTTTTGAGTAGGGAGCTGCTCTTATTGTTAATATTATACAATAAAAACATACATTTGATTTGCACCTGTAACAGCCGGTGTAAATTTATAGTACTTGTTAAAGTTAGCGTTTCTCTGTCACAATCACGATACAATCCCCTCCCCCCATCCCCACCATCCCAGATCTGATGCTGTTAGTTTTTATTTGAAACTCTGAATAACTGTGGATGTGAGTGGTGTTTTGAGACAATGGAACTGGAAATTCTCTGATCTGGGGGAATAAAAGCTGACACACAAACTCTGGTGAATCTGCCTTCTTGGCATCTCATTGTCACTTTAATTTTTTTTTATTCAGTTTTATTGAGTGTTCCTGCTCACGCTGAATTAGTATGCACCTTATGGTCCATGATATCCAAGCCGCACTGACAAAAAAGAGACATATGATATTTGGAATAATTCAATTTATGACCTGTATAGTACATTTCGGAAAACACTGTGGCTCTGATGCAATATTATTCATATTCATTCGCTTATATTCTTGCGGTTGTAATCAGTGACCACGTTTTTTTTTTCCGATCTTGCCCAATCTCCACATTTTGGTGCATGGTGGTGTTTCTTTTGTACTCCAGAACATGCAGAGGAAAGAATAGTACAGAGAGATCAGTTCCACGCTATATACAATCATCATATTCAAATGTTAACAGTTCCCATACACCCAAGGATTGTCCTTCCTACATTACACGACATGTGTACATGTTGCAATGTACAAAATTCTCTCTATGCTGCGGTTCCTATTACATCGAAGGGGCACCTGACACTGACCGAGTTTGCTTTCCTGGGGTAAGCAGAGGTCTTGGAATAGAAGCTTGTCGATGTTGCATCCTCTTTATCTTTTTCTATCGCCTTTTCTTGTAAGAAGTGACAACGAAGTTCCGCTGCAAGGTGAGCAAAGAACACTCTTCTTTTCTCAGTGGTCCCGTGCATGCCTTGTACAGTACATGTGCGTTGATCACAACCAGGTCAGGCATGTTGTATCACACAGCAACCGGCCACCCGCGTGCTCCTGTTCACACTGAATAAGCTGACGCCTTCAGGTCCATGATGTCAACGCAGCAACAGGCAAAAAAAGAAAAACACAAATGTATGTGACATTTTGAAGAAATCATTTAATGACCTGAATAGTACCAATCAGAAAACATTATCACACTAATGCAATATTATTTGAAAATGAACAGCGTCATATCGGTTGTAAATTTATGCTGGCGCTGTTAGTTAGGGTCAGATCAGGAGCGGGGGAGGGAAAGCGTGAACATGACTGAGAAAATAAAACTGAAAAAAAAGCTAATTTTTACAAGTACCATAAATTAATACCTGATCCGATGCTGTTTGTTTTCAAATTATTACCGTGTTAACGTATTAATAAACACCAACAATTATTTTATCGCGCATTAACACGGTTTTTGTTATTATTATCATTATTTTGAAAGCCTCAGTCTCGCTAGTGATCGATAGAGGTCAGTGCTCTTCTTGTTACAGTGCCTTTCGATATGCTTTTGCTAGAAGGAAAGTTAGCTTTGTTGATTTGACCTCGATTCCCTGCACATGCATGAGTAGCGAAGAGCAAACAGCTTCTAAAGTGGCATGTGGACAGATACCAAAGTGAATGCTCAAGCAAAATAATCCATGGATGACTTTTTCCGTATTTTCGCTGAATCGGACTCTGATTTGTTGGACTACGATTTTGATGCAAGTGATCTAGTGATGTAGATCATATAGCTGATGCACCTATGGCAACGTTCGCCTGGGAAGAAAGACACAATGACAGGAGGTACAAACCATATTGCGTCTCACTACAACTGCCACACCCATGCACCTGCCTCACAAAGACAGCCAGGCAGCCAGCCCACCCTGCATTCCTGCTTGCTGTCGAGCTACCCCTCACGCAGGCGCCAACAGCAGGCACTACTATGAGGGGCCAAACAGGCCATAAATCATATTTTTTGGGTGTAATCTATTGGTTTATGTGTGAACACTATTGTTTTATGAATATTTACTATCGGTTTGCATGCATACTTTTTTGGTTTGCATGTGTGCAATACTGATTTCATTCATATGATCTATATTGGTTCATGTCCGTATACTGTATTATCGGTTTGTGCGTGAACTATATCCATTTCTATATGCATACCACTTATTTGCATATGAACTATATTGATTTGCGTGTGTATATCACTGGTCCCAGTACGATGCACTATTTTTGGTTTCATGCACGTCTTATACTGGTTTTATGTGAGTAACATGTCAGTTTTGCGCTTGAACTATATTGGTTGTATATGTGTACTATGTCAGTTACCCATACGAAACATAATGGTTATGTGTACGCACCCTATCGCAGCTTTGTGTATGAACTCTATTGGTTCTGCGTACAAAGTATATTGGTTGTAAACGTGATCTTCAACAGAAATGGGAGTGGCAAGAAACAGGAACTCAAGGACCGGTAGAGTCATGGAGTGTAAAGAGAAGTGGTTAGAAGACAGATCAGTGTTAATACAGTGGGTATTTTCTTTTTCGCACTACACCTTTGCGAAAGGAGTTAACAGAATTTATTTTTGAGTCTGTAATGAACACAAGGCTGAAGTTAGATATGTATTTGGCTGTTATCTTATTTGCTCCGAGCTACATGCTCTCTTGCAACCTGAGACTGTACTTTTTCACACAGCTTTTGCAAACCAGTTATTTATTCTGAAGGCAAAAAATTCTACATTACAACATTTACATACTACTGGTTACATTTCTTTAGCCCAATGCCAACCACACTGCACAGACAGACAGTGCAAAGGCTCCCAAGCCTGTGTCTGAGGTGTCCATCTGGAGGATAAATGGAAGAGAGACGTTAGGGGCTATTAATATAGGTGCTGAAGTCACAGAATGCAGCTTCCATCTTGTCAGTCCATACCACCTGGTTGGGAGCTCTTTTCTTCAGTAGATCAGTCAAGGGCGCCGCTTTCTCGGAGAAGCAAGGTACGAACCGGCGGTAGTACCCGGCTAAACCGAGAAATGCTCGGACCTGCCACTTGTTTCAGGGACGAGGCCATTTCAGAATGGCATTTTGTTTTGAACACTGTGGCTTCACAGTACCCCGGCCTACCAGGTAGCCCAAATATTTAGCCTCTCTCAGTCCGAAGAAACATTTCTTGGGATTGATCTGAAGCCCGGCCTCTCCCAGTGTCCGCAATACCACTGTGACCTGCTGTACGTGTTCCTTCCACGTGCTGGAATAGATGACATCATCCAGGTAGGCAGCACTATACGTGTTAAGGGCCAGTGGACCTTGTCCACCAGACGCTGGGAAATTGCAGGGGCCCCGGGTAACCCGAATGGAAGGACACGATACTGCCAGTGTCCACTAGGGGTGCTAAATGCGGTCTTGACCTTCGCGGACTCCGTTAAAGGAATCTGCCAGTACCCCTTCATCATGTCAAGTGTGGTCAAGAATTTAGCTTGTCCCAGCCTCTCGAGGAGGTCGTCCACACGTGGTATGAGATAAGCATTGAACTGAGAAACCTGGTTAAGCCGACGGAAGTCATTGCAAAACCTCCAACTGCCGTCGGGCTTAGCAACCAAGATGATGGGGTTGGACCAGGGACTAAAACTTTCCTCTATCACTCCTAGTTCCAGCATTTGCTTGATTTCCAGTTCCACCTCAACTTTCTTTGCCTCCGGGAGTCTATAGGGCCGCTCTCAGACCCCCGGCTCAGTCAATATGTCATGTGCAACCAGAGAGGTTCGGCCTGGTGTTTCACTCATCACCTCTGGGACGGAGCAGATGGCTGCTTCCAGCTCCTGCCTCTGTCTGTAAGACAATTCCTCGATGAAATTAAGGGGGTCTGTTTGAGTAAAGAGTGAGCGGGGCTGTCCGGTGGGGGGGATCAGGGTCCCTTTCCTTCCACGGTTTCAGCAAGTTCACATGATACACCCAACATGATCTAACAAGTCAAAGGGTGAGAAGCCCGTAGAGGCTTGTGGGACTTCCCAATAGGCAAAGAGGACGAGGGGGAGGAGTTGATCCCAATTCCTCCCATCCTTACTGACCACCTTACGAAGCATCTGCTTGAGAGTCTGATTGAACCTCTACCAAACCGTCGGTTTGAGGATGGTACACCGCAGTTCTTAAGTGCTTTATTTTCAGTAACTTGGCAGCTTCCTTGAACGTTTCCAAGGTAAAATGCGTCCCCTGGTCTATTAGGACTTCTCAAGGGATGTAATGGAAAGACCCCTACTAGTTCCTGTGCAATTGCTTTAGAAGCAGCCGAGCGTAGTGGGATGGCATCCGGGTATCGGGTCACATAATCCACGAGGATTAGAATATATTTATGTCTTCAGGCTGAGGGCTCTAAGGGTCCTACTATATCGACCCCGATTCTATCAAAGGTACATCGATTAGGGGAAGAGGAACCAGAGGAGCACGGTCCCTCCTGGGAATTTGCCGTAGTTGACACTCCAGACAGGAAATGCAAAAATGGCAAACCTCCTCATTGATTCCCAGCCACAAATATCTGAGCTTAATTCACCCTAACATCTTTTCGGAGCCTAGATGGCCTCCAAGAACGTGGGCATGCGCCAGCTCACAGACCTGCCATTGGCAGGTTCGTGGGATTAACAGCAATTTCTGATCCTCCCCCTCATGGTCCGTGACCCGATATAATAGGTCATTCTCAATTACGAAGCAAGGTCCCTGTGGCATGGGCTGATGAGTGCATTAGCCATTGACTAGAACTACTGCATTCTTTGTGTGTTTCAGAGAGTCATCATTCCACTATTCTCTTTTGAAAGATGCCGGCATCATTTTAAACTGAACTTGTAAGTCAGACAGCGGATCCGGCGGGACCTCAAGGAGCGGGGATTCCCCCCGGTCTGCTGGGGCGCGGGTGGATGACATAGCTGCCTGCGACGGACCAGGAGCTTCCACGTTGGCCTTGTGGCCCTCCGACTCGCTCTCTGTCAGACGGCTACATGGCGTGGAGGCAGCTTGAGACGAGTCACCCTCATCTATTGCGAGGCCTAGCGGCTGTCTGGAAGTACTTTCTGAGCCTTGTGTTCATTGCAGACTCAAATGTAGATGCTGTTAAATAGTAATAATTACCACCAGGTCCTTTCACAAACATATTGTGCGGAAAAAAAAATATTGAGCTGGTTTAACGCAGATCGGTCTCCCATATACTTCTCACACAGAACCGATAAAGTTCATACACAAAGTTGTGATAGGGTGCGCACGATTAACCAGTATGTTTCTTACGAGAAACCGACAGAGTACAGACATACAACCAATAGAGTTCACATGAAACCAATATAGTGCATACAGAAATCCATTGTTAGACCGGCACAGAACGCAAGCCAATATTGATCATACGCAAACTGAAAACATGCGAGCGTAAATCAATGCAGTTCACTCACAAACCACTAACAAACATACTGGAACCTATGATATACACACGCAAATCAATATAGTTCATATGCAAACCAGTGCTATGCATACACAAACACACAAACTGACCAATACCAATACAGTTCATATGAATGAAACCAGTATTATACACACACAAACCAAATAAGTATGCACACAAACCAATAGTAAATATTTATAAACCAATAGTATTCACATGTAAACTAATAGATTACACACAGAAATATATAATTTATGGCCTCTTTGGCCCCTCATACACAACATGGCAGCAACATATGTTTTATGTTCATTTATGTGTAAAACCATTGCTTTGTGCGCTTTTCAGAAAACTGAGTTTTTTCGAAAGAAATATTAGCCCTCAAAGAGTTGCTACTGAACATACTGTTTATGCTAAGCTCCCTGATAAAAAAGAATGTTTCTGCTGGTATCTGTTCAGATAAAAAAGAAAACAGATTTAGAAATGTTAACTTGCTGTTGCTCGGAAGGGGCCTGTTATGATCGTGGTTCTGGACTCTGAGGGTAACTTGGACCAGCCGCTGGCAGTGGCAAATAGCTTAGGTTTTATATTTGATTTGATTACATTAATGCTTATGTTGAGATTTAAAAGAAATATTTTAACTGCTACGATGTAAAGGGAATACTGCTGTTAAAAAGCACCTTATTTGTTTAAAGTGTTTGCAAACCAAATATACACAATACACTACTTCTGAGTTCAGTATTGAATTCTGCACATAACAAAGTGATTGTTGCAATTGTCTGCAATTAAAAATTTTAAAAGTTGCACACCACTAAAATATATATATTATATATATATATATATATATATATATATATATATATATACATATTGTGAGAAGAAGAGACACCAGACATTGCAAAGGTTTGGGGCAGCCACTCGTATAATATGTTCCTGGCTGCAAAAAAAAGAGTAAGGTTGTTCAAAGCAAGTAATGGTTACAAGCCAGAATCCAAAACAGAACTGAATTCCAGAGGAACAACAACAACAACAACATTTATTTATATAGCACATTTTCATACAAAAAGTAGCTCAAAGTGCTTTACATAATGAAGAAAAGAAGAATAAAAGACAAATAAGAAATTAAAATAAGACAACCTTAGTTAACATAAAAAGGAGTAAGGTCCGATGGCCAGGGTGGACAGAAAAAACAAAAAAAAACTCCAGAAGGCTGGAGAAAAAAATAAAATCTGTAGGGGTTCCAGGCCACGAGACCGCCCAGTCCCCTTTGGGCATTCTACCTAACATAAATGAAATAGTCCTCTTTGTAGTTAGGGTTCTCACGGAGTCACTTTATGCTGATGGTTATACAGACTTCTGGCTTTTGATCCATCCATCATTGTTGGAACATCATGGTGCTTTGGGTAGATGGTGGTGGCACAAGCCACCACCAATAGGACACCGGAAAAGGAAACAGAAGAGAGAGTAGGGGTTAGTACAAATTTTGAATGAATAGTTATTATAATGAATTGGATATACAGAGTGTCAGGATTAAATTACAGTGAAGTTATGAGAAGGCCATGTTAAAGTAATGTGTTTTCAGTAGTTTTTTAAAGTGCTCCACTGTATTAGCCTGGCGAATTCCTACTGGCAGGCTATTCCAGATTTTAGGTGCATAACAGCAGAAGGCCGCCTCACCACTTCTTTTAAGTTTTGCTCTTGGAATTCTAAGGAGACACTCAGTTGAGGATCTGAGGTTGCGATTTGGAATATAAGGTGTCAGACATTCCGATATATAAGACGGGGCGAGATTATTTAAAGCTTTATAAACCATAAGCAGAATTTTAAAGTCAATTCTGAATGACACAGGTAACCAGTGTAGTGACATCAAAACTGGAGAAATGTGTTCGGATTTTCTTTTCCTGGTAAGGATTCTAGCAGCTGCATTCTGCACTAACTGCAAACGATTGATGTCTTTTTTGGGTAGTCCTGAGAGGAGTGCATTACAGTAATCTAGCCGACTAAAGACAAACGCATGAACTAATTTCTCTGCATCTTTCGATGATATAAGAGGTCTAACTTTTGCTATGTTCCTTAGGTGAAAAAATGCTGTCCTAGTGATTTTATTAATATGCGATTTAAAATTCAGATTACAATCAACGGTTACCCCTAAGCTTTTTACCTCCGATTTGACTTTTAATCCTAATGCATCCAGTTTATTTCTAATAGCCTCATTGTATCCATTATTGCCAATCACTAAGATTTCGGTTTTTTCTTTATTTAATTTGAGAAAGTTACTATTCATCCATTCTGAGATACAGGTTAGACATTGTGTTAGCGAATCAAGAGATTTGGGGTCATCAGGTGCTATTGATAAATACAGCTGTGTGTCATCAGCATAGCTGTGGTAGCTCACGTTATGTCCCGAGATAATCTGACCTAATGGAAGCATATAGATTGAGAAGAGCAGCGGACCCAGGATAGAGCCTTGTGGAACACCATATAGAATATCATGTGTCTTTGAGTTATAATTACCACAACTAACAAAGAATTTTCTCCCTGCCAGGTAGGATTCAAACCAGTTTAAGACACTGCCAGAGAGGCCCACCCATTGACTAAGGCGATTCTTAAGAATATTATGATCAATAGTGTCAAATGCGGCACTCAAATCTAAGAGGATGAGAACAGATAAATGGCCTCTGTCTGCATTTACCCGCAAGTCATTTACTACTTTAACGAGTGCAGTTTCTGTGCTGTGATTTGTTCTAAAACCTGACTGAAATTTATCAAGAATAGCATGTTTATTGAGGTGCTCATTTAACTGCATAATGACTGCCTTCTCTAGAATTTTACTTAAGAAAGGCAGGTTAGAGATGGGTCTATAATTTTCAAGAGCAGAGAGGTCGAGATTATTTTTCTTAAGTAGGGGTTTAATTACCGCAGTCTTAAGACAGTCTGGGAAGACCCCCGTATCTAATGACGAATTTACTATGTCAAGAACATTATCAATAAGCACACCCGATACTTCTTTGAAAAAATTTGTTGGTATTGGGTCAAGGGCACAGGTGGATGGTTTCATTTGAGAAATTATTTTATGTAAATCAGGTAAATCTATCCTAGTGAAAGACTCTAATTTATTTATTATGGAGTACTGGGGTTTCGGGGGATCCTTAGTGTTGGGGAGATATACTATGTTATTTCTAATATCATTAATTTTTTGATTGAAAAATACAGCGATAGCCTCACAGGTTTTACTGGAAGTACTTAGGAGGCATTCCTTTGAGTTACCTGGGTTTAACAGATGATCAATTGTCGAAAATAAGACTCTGGGATTACTAGCATTGTTATTTATAATCTTAGAGAAATAGCAGCGCCTCTCAAGACGGACTGTGTTATTGTATTCTGTTATTTTAACTTTTAATATCTCATAGTCAATAGTTAGTTTAGTCTTCCTCCATTTACGCTCAGCTCTACGGCATGTTCTCTTTAAATCAGACACTCTTTGGGTCTTCCAAGGTATAACAATGCTAGAAGATTTTTTAACTGTCTTTTCAGGTGCAACTATGTCAACAGCAGCCCTCACTTTAGTATTAAATCTTTCCACCTTACTATTTACATTCTCCTCGCTATTATAGTTGGCACTATAAACGGACTGATTGGTTAGAATGTTTGTAAGTTTTAAAGTTGCTGATGAGTCAAAGAAGCGTTTTTTAACAATATGCTTCTCATGAGTGTTTTCTATCATTATTTCTATATTAAAAAGTAGAAGAAAATGGTCTGAAAGACCCGTATCAATGACCTGCTTTATATCAACTTTTAGTCCTTTAGTAATTACTAAGTCTAACGTATGACCTGCTTTATGTGTAGGCTGATTAACGAGCTGTCTCAAATCAAAAGAGTCCAGGAGGTTCATAAATTCTTTTACTTTTTGGTCACATTGATTATCTACATGAAAATTAAAGTCGCCGACTATTAAGAGTGCGTCATAGTTCGTAATTAAGATTGACATCAAGTCAGAGAATTCCTCAAAGAAAGACGCGTTGAATTTAGGAGGTCTATACACGGATAATACTAGAACGTGAGAATCTCCCTGAATAACAATGGCGAGATACTCAAAAGACTTGAACTTACCAAAACTGATATTTTTACATTTTAACCTGCTAGAGTAAATGTTTGCTAGCCCTCCACCTCTCTTTCCTTGGCGATCA
Source organism: Erpetoichthys calabaricus (assembly GCF_900747795.2). Lineage (NCBI taxonomy): Eukaryota > Metazoa > Chordata > Cladistia > Polypteriformes > Polypteridae > Erpetoichthys > Erpetoichthys calabaricus. The sequence goes on along the minus strand of NC_041398.2, from coordinate 211,806,863 downwards.
GCACGAGTAAAACTGTAATCCGGAGGCGCAGATTCGATTAAAACAGCTGCGCCATCTGAGCTAAGCCACGTTTCACTTAGTGCAATAAAGTCTATTTTTTTTTCACTAATAATGTCGTTGATAAAAAACGTCTTGTTAGTTAAAGCTCTAATATTTAATAGTGCCATATTCAATGTTTCGGAGGAGCAGAGATGAATACTATGTGCGTTATTGATATAGGGAACCGGAAGGGGGTGATGTTTTATAGGGCGTCTGGGGGAAGTGATGTCGTCCTCGGTGCTGGGACCAGAAGTGATGTGTCCCAAGCTGAGGCACTGTCTCCTGGCTGGACTTCCCAGGAAAGGTCTGCAGGAGAGTTAGAAAGAGAGTTAGTGCACCCTGCCGCCCCCTGGGCGGGTGTATTACTATTAGTCTCTAAGCCCTTCAGCTGCCTCCTACTCGCACATGTGTGACAATATATTTATTTATACGCCTGATGGGCACACGGCTGGAATTCACAACTACAAGGACAGTTATGTAGTAATAGTGTTTATTTTGTTGGTTTTTCTCTTGCTTAAGTTTTTGATGAAAATTTTATGATGTTCCTTTGTCACACAATATTCATGTTTTCATTATCACTTTCATTTGTTTTTATATTCAGTTCTAAATAATTTGCTAATTGGTGTCAGCATTGTTTGGGCTTGTTGTACCAGTGTTATTCAGGGGGCTGTATTTAAAACTAGTGTTTTACTAGGATGCACTGCAAAATATGGCAATTCTTTGCTTAACAAATTTAGAATGCACTCTGTTTAGATTTTGTGGTCATGATTTACTGACTAGCATTTTCCGACTTTGATATATGTTTCTTGACTTTGGTTTAATGACCATTATTTACGGTTTTGACTCTGTCTATCTCTTTGATTTATACTTATTCTTCCCATCCATTATTCTCTAATTGCATGGCCTACAAATTCCAACCCTCTGGCAACTTAGATATGAAGACTTTTGCATACACATTCTGAATATGACTTTGGCTACTATTTTGGTTTATGCATTTTTGGTTCAACTGAATTTGTCTCCAGCCCTTTTGCTTGTCAATCATCATGTTTGTCTCTCTTCTCAGCTGACTGTGGTGCTTAGATTATGTGTTTTTGCCATTAATAGAGTACAGAACACTATTACGTCAATGACTTAACCTTATTAAATATGTAAGTGTACAAAGCTTTGCATCCTAGTTTTAGAATTATGTTTTTATAAGAAAAGCTACTTTGTGCTCAAGGATATTGTAAAGATTTAGTTTATAATCAAAAGTCTGGCTCCTTTAAAGCTTGTTCTGGGATTGTAGCTGGGCACATGGCTAATCTGCATACATAATTAACCATGCGGTGCTGTGCTGCCAGAGCACAGGGTCTAGTATTATATATCCGATGAATGTACTCATAATATTCTTTGTATAGTCAGCTAATACATATATAATACATATATATAATAAACAATATAATATATATAATAATACATACATAATAATACATACATAATAATAGCGGCTGCTGCTTCACCCCCTGAGACCACAGGTCCACCACGCCCTCGACCCTCTGCAGTTCGCATACCAGGAGAAGGTGGTAGCGGAGGATGCCATCATCTACATGCTACACCGATCCCTCTCTCACTTCGACAGAGGCAGTGGTGCTGTAAGAATTATGTTTCTGGACTTCTCTAGCGCTTTCAACACCATCCAACCTCTGCTCCTTAGGGACAAGCTGACAGAGATGGGAGTAGATTCATACCTGGTAACATGGACCATGGGCTATCTTACAGACAGACCTCAGTATGTGCGTCTCTGGAAGGTCTGACATTGTGGTCAGCAACACAGGAGCGCCGAAGGGGATTGTAATTTCTCTGGTCCTGTTCAGCCAATATATATCGGACTTCCAATACAACTCGGAGTCCTGCCACGTGCAAACGTTCGCTGACGACACTACTATCGTGGGCTGCATCAGGAGTGGGCAGGAGGAGGAGAATAGGGACCTAATCAATGACTTTGTTAAATGGTGCGACTCAAACCACCTACACCTGAACACCAGCAAAACCAAGGAGCTGGTGGTGGATTTTAGGAGGCCCAGACCCCTCATGGACCCCGTGATCATCAGAGGTGACTGTGTGCAGAGGGTACAGACCTATAAATACCTTCGAGTGCAGCTGGATGATAAATTGGACTGGACTGCCAATACTGATGCTCTGTGTAAGAAAGGACAGAGCTGGCTATACTTCCTTAGAAGGCTGGCGTCCTTCAACATCTGCAATAAGATGCTGCAGATGTTCTGTCAGACTGTTGTGGCGAGCGCCCTCTTCTACGCGGTGGTGTGCTGGGGAGGCAGCATAAAGAACAGGGACACCTCACAACTGGACAAACTGGTGAGGAAGGCAGGCTCTATTGTAGGCAGTTTGACATCTGTGGCAGAGCGACGGGCACTGAGCAGGCTCCTGTCAATTATGGCGAATCCACTGCATCCACTGAACAGTATCATCTCCAGACAGAGGAGCAACTTCAGCGACAGACTGCTGTCACTGTCCTGCTCCATTGACAGACTGAGGAGATCGTTCCTCTCCCACACTATGCGACTCTTCAATTCCACCCGGGGGGGTAAACGTTAACATTATACAACATTATTGTCTGTCTGTATACCTGCATTGTTATCACTTTTTAATTGCTGCTGTAGTATGTGAATTTCCCCTTGGGATTAATAAAGTATCTATCTATCTAATGTATGCCTCAAATGAAAATACTGCAAATTTTATTTATTTATTTTACAAGACAAGAAAATGATATTTACTAGATGGATCAGGAGTGGAATCATGATCCATAAATACACTGAAATCCTGAGAAATCAAAGAAACAGACATCAGAACCATAACACTAAGCAAACTCATACTCATTAAAAGTTTGCAAAGACTTTTTTAGACCTTAAGCTCTTATATTTTACTAACCACAATCTTTAATGTCATTTTTTATGAGGCATTGACTTATAAATTATCATGCTGATGATATCACACAGTGCAACTTCTAGGAATTCACTCCCAGCAACTGTTCAACATGTACCAAAAAATAAATCACAGAATAAAAATGGCAGAATAAAAATACAGTAATAATAACAATTAAAAACATAGTATCAAAGAATCCATTAATTGAAAAAGAATGATATAAAAAAAAATCCTCAAATATTATAACTTCATAAAGTATAACATAATCTTAAAGAAAACATTTAGCTGAGGCAGAAAAATGTTATTAAAGACTGCATAATACCTCCAGCAAGAAGGAATTTATAGGCAATGTTCTCTTTTTAGTTCTTAACATGTGCATTTACAAGCATATAGGCTGAAGACTGTGTATTAAACCCACCTTTAGATCACTCATTATCCACCATAACCACATTATTTAAAACTGTCTCAACAATTTTACGTAAAAAAAAATCAAAAAGTTTAATTTTTAAATAAGTTTCAGAACTTGTATGCAAAACATGTTTGTTTCTCTTCAGTGCTCAGAAACTCACAAATTTATTACTTCTTTACTGATAATACAGTAATTGCTACATGCGATTATAACACCAGTTATTTCCTTATATTACACATATACCAAAAACATCAGTATCAAATGATACTAATTAAACTTGCTTTTGGCAGTTTAATCCATAATTGTTAGCAGATGAATATTTTAGTAAATTTATCCCCACATAATTTGATATTTTTATTGAAAAGTTATTTCAGGAGATACCTGCCAGAATATTCTGGAAAATATTTAAAGTATGTCTGACAGAATGAACCTTTTCTTATGTTTCACACTAAAATACATTTCAAAGCAAAAGGGCAAAAGAATTAATAACTAACATTTCCAAAATTGATGCTTAGTATGTCCACCATTGGATTCTAAAAAATAGATTGGTTTTGCCAAAGGAATTCGGTGGATTAACCACAAGAGCAACAAACCAACCATTATTTAAATCACATTATTCATATAATATGGAGAAAGAGCTAATACAATGTACCTGAAATATATAAAATGACGTTCAGAATGTTATCACAGAAACAGTGTCTATTGAATCAGAGATATTAAGGACAGGAACTAGAAAAATATAATATTATTTATTATATAAAAAAGTAAATTATTGAAATATAATGAACATGATACACTCATTAGTCACGTTTAATAACACAGAAATACCTCAGCCTAAGACGTTTATAAATGAGCTTGACAAAAAAATTAACACTCTCTAAAATGTTGAAAGATGTTAATCCTCTACAAATCAGATAAACTGCAGGCTTAGACAGTCGAATAGTGAAAGTTTATACAAAGCTCTGTGTTAAATTAAACAATCTATGGTCTTTGAACCCAGAGATGAAAAACAGCTAAGTAAAAATCTACACAAAACATCATTTACTGATTTTCCAAAGAAAATGAGCACCTGCTAAATTGTTATATTATGAGGCTGCTCAAAGTTCTCTCAAACAGAAAAGAGAAAACACTTCCTTCTGTTATTTCACAATATCTAAATAGATTTGGTAAATGTGAACAAATACTTATTTACATTAAAAAATATCAAATATATCTTGGCAGCAACAAAGTTTCCTAAGGTCCTTCACTGCATTATGCAAACTTGGTTCTGAATCCAATATTTCTGCATGGATTAAATGGTTGTACTCCTTTTCTGTAGCCTTTCCTAATATTAGAATATTAATGAAGAATTTTGTTTTTTTAAGTCAGGAAGCATTAACTGAAATAGACTAGGTTCAATGCTAGGAAGTACACTCTGGAATAGTACTTCCATATTACACTATCAGATCAAATCCACAATGGCAGTAAAAGGAATACAACAAAAAATAATCATAGCATGGATAATAAATGTATGCTTAGTTTTTATTAGATTGTATGCTGCATGATTATATATGTCAGGCTCTGATGAGAAAATCCAGGTAAAAGTTGATAGCAAAAAAAGCAGGTGCAGTGGTTTTCTTTATCTGTTAGTATAGATAGTCTCAGTGCTGCAGCCACTATCTTCTCCAGGGGCCTCATGCATAACGTCGTGCGTAGAATTCACACTAAAACCTGGCATATGGACAAAAGCGGAAATGTTCGTATGCACAAAAAAATCCAGATGCAAAAATCTGTGTGTTCGCCAACTTCCACGTTCTTGCACTATATAAATCCCGGTCATCGTGAAATGTAACACACGTGCACGCGCCTGTCGCCACTCCCCAACTCCTCCTAGAATTATGCCACTTTGAATATGCAAATCAATATAAAAAGCCCTTAAGCTCAGTGTTCTGTGAAAAGGCAATGGCAAAAGCACAGGGAAAAATAGAAGAATTTCAGCAAATACGAAGTGGAGGCAAGGTAAAACGTACTATTTGTTGGTTTAAACTGTGGTATAAACAACAAAAGGAAGTTGATCGAGTCACATAGAGTGTCGAAGAAACTCAAAAGCTCAAGTTCACAAAATCGTACGGTGCCCGAAATAAAAAAGGTGTTCCGATATCAAAGTCGCTGTGAAAAGGCAAGTCGTAGCCCACCGTCTGAGTGTCATATGAAAGCTTATTAGGGTACAGAGAAAAAAAAAAAAAAGGAACACCACACTGGAACAAAAGTACTGCTTTGACTCTGGGTGCCGCCAGTTGCAAAACCGAGCATAGAACTTGTGAACACCAAGGGTTTGAGCTACCATGAAAATGTGTGTGGCTTTACACCAAGTTTAAGTTTTATACATCACGATTTGAGCGTGGAAACGGGAGTATGCAATATTTTTGTGTGTACGCACCATTTATACATGAGGCACAAGATGCTGTCAGACCATGAAGAAGTATGGAAGGAGGAAAGGTCTCGGAGGTGACCAATTCAAAAGTCAGGGAGTAGAGCAGATTAGCAGCTATACTGCTCCAGTGTGTTTGGGATCCAGTAGTTGTGGTGTGTTGTATCATGTTTTATAACTTTAAGATAATATTGTTTTAGTAAAAGAAAACAGTCTATGCACTTTACCTTCCTTTTTAGAAGTTTCTAGAAGCAGAGGTTTCTCAATATTTCTCTGGGCACAATATAACAAAAATCTTTCTGATAGACCGATACAGCAATAATGAACACAAAAACCAAGACTGTATGATAAGTAGAAAAGCAAGTAATGTAACACAATAATATTAATAATGCAGAAAAAGTATTAAAGCCTCCATAATATAGTGGAACCTCGGTTCATGACCATAATTTGTTCCAAAACTCTGGTCGTAAACCGATTTGGTTGTGAACCGAACCAATTTCCCCCATACAATTGTATGTAAATACAATTAATCCGTTCCAGACCATACAAACTGTATGTAAATATATATATATTTTTTAAGTTTTTAAGCACAAATATAGTTAATCAAACCATGGAATGCACAGCGTAATAGTAAACTAAATGTAAAAACATTGAATAACACTGAGAAAACCTTGAACAACAGAGAAAACGAACACTGCAGTAGTTCGCGCTATAGTGCTAGGAACCGCTCACTAAAAATACTTTTTTTTAATGAGTTTTAAGCACAGGGAAAAAAATGAACATTTGAAAAAATCTGTAATTTAATAAACCACCAAGAAAAGTAACATTGCAACAATGCACGCTACAAACATATCGCTGTAAACAGAAATGAAAACAAAATCAAGCCCAGTGCATTCTTTAACTGCCTTCCTACCTTATGCGTCCAGCTCTCTCTCTCTCGCGCTGCCTGTGTGTGTGCGTCTGTCTCTCTCGTGCTGCCTGTGTGTGTGTGTGTGTGTGTGTCGCGCTCTCTCGCTCTCTCTCTCTTGCTCGCTGCACAGGAAATGCACAGGGAGAGACTGAACATGTACAAACCGAAAGGGAAACTGGATTGTTCGTATACCGAGTGTGTGGTCATGAACCAAGGCAAAAGTTTGGCAAACTTTTTGGTCGTAAACCGATTTGTACATGTACCGAGACGTTCGTGAACCGAGGTTCCACTGTATATCTAACTACAATGATAAGAAATGTATTTCATCTCATATTAGCAAATAAAAGTAATCATTTAAAAGTGAGTCTACAACCAAAAAATATTCACCTTTTTCAGTGCATTCCAATTCTTTTCGACAAATCCTCTTTAAAAAAATGTGTGTAATGGAAAAGAGACACAGATTGCTTTGTTAGTTGTGGAACCTCTGCACAAATCATGCTTGTATACTTAGTTACTGCCAATGAAGCAACAATACAGTGGTTCAACAGTTACTTAAAAAATAATCCCACTGCAGAAGACACCTGAAGGTTGATATCTTGCTTTCAATTGCATTTTTTCAAAGTAATCAATATGTCCATTTCCATAAGTAACACTATTTAATATATGTGTAACACATAGGATGTTTGTGCTTGGAGGTTTTAACACTAGGACTGTCACAAATTTTTTCAGTACTATAACCTCCAAGGCTACTGCAAGTGGCATCTGAATGCTTTCGTTCTCACTAATGACCCACCAGTTTGACATTTTAATAGCACATCCATACTGCCCTACCCCCAAAAACTATAAATAGCCTAAAACAGCTTCAACATAAAAATAAATAATTTCCTGAAACACAGATTCTTGTTTGCACATGTTTTAACCAAACTAGTCGACATACATTATCAGTTAAAAAAATGTAGGCTTATGCTGCAGATCTGCAAAAAAACAGCCTCAATATTTAGTAGTGAAAAGTAAAACACATTTCAATTAGCAGGGAACACAAAATAATAAATGAAGTAGAAACACATTTTTGTGGATATTGTTCATAATCATATTTCTGTGGATATGTAAAAAACAAGTTGCATGTAGGCTTACTGCAAAACAATCCACATCAGAAATCAGCACCGATTCTTGGCATCTTTTGTGAACAAATTCTGAATGATGTTATGTGTGTACCAGATTATTTTCTTTGTTCTTTATGTATATTCCAGTTTTTTGTCTGATTTGGTGTTTTTATATGTTTATTGTAGTTATTTATTTTACATTTCTAATATTTTGTTTGGGTTGTCCAGTTTCTGTGTGCAAATGTTTGTTTTTCTATGTGCGTTGTATTTTGTGGGTGGGTGTCACTATCTGTGTTCACGGACTGCCCAACCCGATAAAAAGCTAATGGGAAATGCATTCCTGTGCCTTTAATTTGAATGTGCTTTGGCAAAGGTGGTGGTTATTAACTGCAAGTACTGTGTTTTTGTTTTGTTCTATTTTTTAGTGTTGTTGCTTAAGGTTACCTTTTATAGGAAACTCTTTTATGTCTCATTTTGCTCTTTTAAACTTTTCTTTGTTTTTTGCTATTATTGTAAATAAGTCTAACTTTTGTAAAGATTTTCTGCTTGCCTTTTTGTCCACAAGCAGGATGTATATGGCCATCCTCGCTCTGGTGCTTCTTGGGCTATACTTTCTGACCATTACTTATATCTTTTTGAATGTTTGAAACCAAAGCCTTTTTGGTCTGGTGAACTTTCTGAAGGCCTTCTAGTAATTTAGAATCTCAGTCTGCCCGTGAGCATCCTTGTGAGTGAGCTGCCTTCTAGAGCTGTCTTTTTAATTCATATCACAGGCTCACCAAAACTGGACATTTGAAGGCTAGAAAAACATAGTCTGGAGAAACTGCATGATGCAATCATGACAACGTGGACCACAATCTCAAAGGAATGTTTCCAACATCTCAAAGATATGAGGCTGTCAGTGTCCCTAATAATTTGTGAGTGTATATATGTTGTGGTATATTAGTCACATTTTTTTGTTTCTTTCAATTACCTCAGTCTTTTTATTAGAACTTGTGCAAGTACTCAGTAATGCACTGGTGTTCATTATCTTCTTATTTATACTCCATGGCACCTTGACTCAGTGGTTGGCTGTTTTCGTCATTGTGCTAAGATCCTGTTTTTAAAAAACTAAAATAGGATGCTGTCTGTGTTAGATGTAAATGTTCTCTATTTTCTCATGTGCATCTCCTCTTACCAGCCAAAGTTAATTTGTTAGCAAAGGTAAATATGAGTAATATCAAATAATCAACAGTTTTGATGCTGTTAATGAGTAATTGAAAAATAACTTACTGTTTTTATGTGATTTTGTAGTTTTTTACATTTCATTTTATCTTTATAGTGCCTGATGGGTACATTTAGGGATGTTCTCATTAAAAAGCATTTTTAAAAAATCTTACATTTAATTTACTTGAAAATCAAACAGAATATGAAACCAGACACAAGGTGAAAATTAAATTCAGTTTTATTCAGTTTATTTTTGTATGGTGCTCTTCACTGAGTGCAGGTACACAGCGCTGTGAAATTATATAAGTATATATTTTATAAATTACTAAATACAGAATTAGTACAAAATAAAGTCAGATTTGTTTAAACACACAGGACAACAAAGTCGTTTGAAACTGATTAATATAAATGGAAACCTACAATATCTGGCCAAAATTAAACCAAAATAGACAGTACATAATTCTTCAAAAATTAATACTGTAAAGCAACAGTAGAATATTCCTAAATCCACTCATGCATCCATTTACTGATCCCACTTCATCCAGTTTAGGGCTCTAGGCAGGAACTAGCCCTGCCAGCACTAATGACTTCTCCACTGTACATTTTTCATAAAAGCATAACATATATGCTAAATAGCAGATCAATAGAAATGCTTTTCTAATTTTTATCATGGGAGGTGATAAAGTTCAAAAATAGGCACTAGCTCCTTGAGCCCTAAAGAATCTCAAAGGATGCTGTGTTGCGTTAATCAAAATTTAAATCTCATTTAAAATCCACTGAACAAAAATAGACTAAACATAATCTGGCAGCTATAAAGGGTCTGTTGTGGGTGTTAATGCTGTTTTACGCCACACATGGTCAGCAATCTGTAGCAGAAATGTTAACTCAATTTGTCAGTGTTATCTTCATGTCAACAGTTCTGCTTAAATATTTATAATAAGCCTAGTGCTCTCGGAGCTAGCAAATGCAGGATGAATTAGAGAATGCTAACAAGATGGATATTTTTCCAGAAATTGCTTGGCATCCTATACCCTTCATAATGTACAAAAACTTCTCTGCATTATGTTCAATAGCTGTCTTTAATATGGAAATCTTTTTAAATTTGTTTTATAGTTTGCACAATATTTTCAAGGAAGAACTCAAATGGAACTAAACTGTCATAAAGTTATAATATTCTCTAGTAATAGTTGCTTTCTCCTGCTTTATGGAATCACCAAGCTGTACTTGTTTATGTCACTCTTTCTTACATGTTTTTCTGTAGCTTACTCAAGACAATCAAAAACTGCATGCCTTCATATTCTGAAATGTTTTGTCCTTCATTGTTATATTGCAGCACGTAACAGTGGAAAAGAAATATGCCCATGCATCCATCCGATGCAAAATCAAGATGATCAATTCCAGTTGTCATTTCTGAGATTGTTTTGAGGCATTTATTCAATTAAAATATAATGTCTGCACATAGAGATAACCATGGTGAACAAGACCAGAAATGTAACAATTGGTGCCAGTCAGGATTTGTTGCTAAACACAGCAACTCTTAAAGGCCAACATGAAAACATTCAGCTGCCTAAGGGACCAAACAAAAAGTATTTATTAATTCAGGTTGATAGTTTGATTCTGTTAGCTTAACCACAGTGAGTGGTAAAGCTTAAAATAAAAGCATACGGTTTGGGTTGTATGGTTTGGAAGAAGTCCCCCAATGTGGGGCATCTGGTTGGCCTCACTGCTGGTTTTCTGCTTATTTATTCAATAGTCCACATCTGGGGATGCGGCGAAATCCAATCATCACAAAATAAATTTCAACCTGCTTAAGAAGCAGTTTAGAATTCCTCAGAACCTTCACAAACACAACACTCCTGAGTTGAATTTAGGTTATATACTAATAATTATTGCATGAGTCACACAACATGTTTACATCAGAACCATTGACCTTCACGTTTCTCACCGCAGATCATTCAATGGCTGATTAATGTGTTCCCTCCACTCAGAGTAATACACAGTACCTCTCTACTTATGGCCACATCACTGCTGCTTATACTGGCTTCAAGAACTTTTTATACTGTCCACATGCCACCCTAGCCATTCATCTTTGCTACATACTGACATCACTGAACCTTTAGGCCACAGACTGCTTCTCTGTGGGCCAAAAATGCATGTTTTTAATCCAAAATAAATATTACTGTATAAGCACTGACATTTACTTTTAACCACAGATGATTTGACTCTGCTTTCAAAATAACAAGTGCTGCCAAATAAGGCACCACTGCACAAATCTTCAGTCAACCTGAGAGCAAGGAAAAATGAACGTAATAACTCAGCATATTATTATGGCAATTCAAATACCAGGATAAGTTATTTAATATTGTGCATTTTATCAATGTTCTTCTAATGCAAGTAAAAAGTGGAAATGAGATTGAAGAAAGATCTGTTAGGCAGTGTAGGAGCCTATTCCTGCTGCATCAGGAGCAAGGTGGAATGGGATGTGCATTGTAAAGCACACTCATGGTCTCAATCATACATAGAGAGAAACCAGTAAACCTAACACTACATTCTTGAGATGTGGGAGGTAATTGGAGTACATATACAAAATGCAGGACGAGGTGTACAAACTCTGCTCTGACAATGGTGGGTTTATAGGCATTGTGAGGCAGCATTAACCACAATGTGAAACGCAGACAGATCTGTCAATGCTCTTCACAATCTACAATTATTTGTCTGTCTTATTTATTTTTATTGTTTTTGAGGTTAAAGCTTCATGTAAATATCTGTCCAGAGGTTAATTTTCACCTGGAATTCTAAATAGACACTGATTTGAGGATCTAAGGTTACAATTTGGAATATAAGATGTCAGACATTCCGATATATAAGAGGGGGCGAGATTATTTAAGGCTTTATAAACCATAAGCAGAATTTTAAAGTCAATCCTGAATGACACAGGTAACCAGTGTAGTGACTTCAAAACTGGAGAAATGTGCTCGGATTTTCTTTTCCTAGTTATGATTCTAGCAGCTGCATTCTGCACTAGTTGCAAACGATTTATGTCTTTTTTGGGTAGTCCTGAGAGGAGTGCGTTACAGTACTCTAGTCGACTGAAAACAAACATGTGAACTAATTTCTCAGCATCTTTCAATGATATAAGAGGTCTAACTTTTGCTATGTTTCTTAAGTGAAAAAATGCTGTCCTAGTGGTCTGATAAATATACGATTTAAAATTCAGATTACAGTCAACAGTTACCCCTAAGCTTTTTACCTCCGTTTTGACTTTTAATCCTAAAGCATCCAGTTTGTTTCTAATAGCCTCATTGTATCAATTATTGCCAATCACTAAAATATCAGTTTTCTCTTTATTTAGCTTTAGAAAATTACTATTTATCCATTCAGAAATACAGGTAAGACATTGTGTTAGTGAATCAAGAGAATCGGGGTCATCAGGTGCTATTGATAAATACAGCTGTGTGTCATCAGCATAGCTGTGGTAACTCATGTTGTGCCCTGAGATAATCTGACCTAACGGAAGCATGTAGATTGAGAAAAGCAGCGGACTCAGAATAGAGCCTTGTGGAACACCATATAGGATATCATGTGTCTTTGAGTTGTAATTACTACAACAACACTGTGATCAATGGTGTCAAATCAGATCTAGGAGGATGAGAACAGATAAATGGCCTCTCTGCATTTACCTGCAAGTCATTTACTACTTTAACGAGTGCAGTTTCTGTGCTGTGATTTGTTCTAAAACCTGAATAGCATGTTTATTGAGGTGGTCATTTAGCTGTATAATGATTGCCTTTTCTAGAATTTTACTTAAGAAAGGCAGGTTAGAGATGGGTCTAAAATTTTCAAGAGCAGAGGGGTCAAGATTATTTTTCTTAAGTAGGGGTTTAACTACAGCAGTCTTAAGACAGTCTGGGAAGACCCCCGTATCTAATGATGAATTTACTATGTCAAGAATATTATCAATTAGCACACCCGATAGTTCTTTGAAAAACTTGTTGGTATTGGGTCAAGGACGCAGGTGGAGGGTTTCAGTTGAGAAATTATTTTATGTAAATCAGGTAAATCTATCCTAGTAAAAGAATTTAATTTGTAACGGAGTACTGGGGTTTAAGAGGATCCTCAGTGTTAGGGAGATATACTATGTTATTTCTAATATCATTCATTTTTTGATTGAAAAATACAGCAATAGCCTCACTGGTTTTACTGGAAATACTTTGGAGGCATTCCTTTGAGTTACCTGGGTTTAGCAGACAATCAATCGTTGAGAATAATACTCTGGGATTACTAGCATTGTTATTTATAATCTTAGAGAAATAGCAGCGCCTCTCAAGACGGACTGTGTTATTGTATTCTGTTATTTTAACCTTTAATATTTCATAGTGGATAGTTAGCTTAGTTTTCCTCCATTTACGCTCAGCTCTACGGCATGTTCTCTTTAGATCAGACACTGTTTGGGTCTTCCATGGTATAACAATGCTAGAAGATTTTTTAACTGTCTTTTCAGGTGCAACTAAGTCAACAGCAGCCCTCACTTTAGTATTAAATCTTTCCACCTTACTATTTACATTATCCTCGCTATTATAGTTGGCACTATAAACGAACTTATTACTTAGAATGTTTGTAGGTATTACAGCTGCTGATGAGTCAAAGAAGCGTTTTTTAACAATATGCTTCTCATGAATGTTTTCTATCAATATTTCTACATTAAATAGTAGAAGAAAATGGTCTGATAGACCAATATCAATGACCTGCCTTATATCAACTTTTAGTCCTTTAGTAATTACTAAGTCTAACGTATGACCTGCTTTATGTGTAGGCTGATTAACGAGCTGTCTCAAATCAAAAGAATCCAGGAGGTTCATGAATTCTTTTACTTTTTGGTCACACTGATTATCTATATGAAAGTTAAAGTCATCAACTATTAAAGAGTGTGTCATAGTTCATAATTAAAATTGACATAAAGTCAGAGAATTCCTCAAAGAAAGACGCATTAAATTTCGGAGGTCTATACACGGATGATACTAGAACATGAGAATCTCCATGAATAACAATGGCGAGATACTCAAAGGACTTGAATTTACCAAAACTGACATCTTTACACTTTAACCGGCTTGAGTAAATGTTTGCCAAGCTGCCGCCTCTTTTTCCTTGGTGATCCGCATGAGAAAAACTGTAATCTGGAGGCGCAGATTCGATTAAAACTGCCGCCCCATCAGAGCCAAGCCACGTTTCACTTAGTGCAATAAAATCTATTTTTCTATCACTAATAAGATCGTTGATAAAGAACGTCTTGTTAGTTAAAGCTCTAACATTTAATAGTGCCATATTTAATGTTTCGGAGGGGCAGAGATGAATACTATGTGCGTTATTGATATTTGGAACAGGAACTAAGTTATTTTTGTTAGCGCCGCTCTGTGTGTATTTTTTATTTAATCTATAGTCTGTTTTTATAGTTTTAATACATTGTTCATCTAAAGTAGTAATTGTAATTAAATTATTGGTGTTTATGCCGTATTGCCTAGATTTTCTACGTGCATTGAGATTGGTTACTAGAGTATTAATGTTGTGCACTTTTACAGAAGATTTTGTTAAGCAATTCATGTTCTAGCGCAGCAGTAGCATTACGGAAGGGGTTAAGAGTAGAAATGAATAGTCAAGATAAACAAATTACCTTAGCGATGTTTTAAAAAAGAGGACCTGGGCGCCGAATCTATTTGGATGCAGGCTATCCCACTTGAAGAAACGCTGCCTTTCCCAAAAGAGGTCCCAGTTGTCAATGAACCCGATGTCTTGGTTCTCGCAGAAGCCTTTCAGCCAGTTGTTTAATCCTAGCAGACGACTGTAGTATTCATTTGATCGTCTGACGAGAGCTAGTGGACCCGAAATGAAGATCTTTGCCGATGGGGTCCTCTCCTTCGTGTCTTTAATTAGTGCTGCGAAGTCAGCCTTGAGAATTTCCAACTGTCGGTGCCTTACATCGTTCACGCCGGCGTGTAATACAATGGATCCAACTGCCCTCTTCTTGTGCTTCTCGTAGATTGTCGGCGCACGTCTTATCACATCATGGACATGAGTACCGGGAAGACAAGAAACATAAGATTTCCGATTAGGGCATGCGATATTGAGGTTTCTAACAATCGAATCACCTACCACTATTACATCACCCGGGGTTGAAGGTAAATTGGGGACGCGGAGAGGGTCGAACTGGTTCTGGGTTGAGATGCTCGCCTGTGCCGATGGAGGTGTTCTAGCCTTGAACCCCCACCTGCATAGCTGAAACACGCTGAGGTCTTCGTCAGTGTCGTCGTCGTCGCTCCTACGAGGCGTGGGGGTGAAGCTTACTTGAGTGGCACAACGCGGGGTTGTTACGTCAATTTCAATGGCAAGGATGGTTTATCCAGCTGCCGAGCCTTCAAATCCCTAAGAGGTATCTTCGTCTGGACAGGAGTTTCTGAATCTGTTTGTCTGTTTGTTACATTATACCCAAAGACTGTAGGGACATATTGAAATTATTCATCTTTGCAAGTACCAATACATATCAAAGCCATGGTAAGAGAAAAGCATTCTGTGAAAAATAAGTTGTATAGCATCTTATTAGTGATAGTAGCAGTTATTTATGATAATGTAAAACCTTTGTATTAAAGCCCAAAGCAACCAGCAACACAAATGACCACACTTCAACAAAAAACAGCAATGTCAGTATAACTGACTGTGGTCTGTTGACTTAACTGGCAGGTAAACCTTCTCTAGCAATTTGAGAAAGGGATGTATAAGACCCTGAACACGCTGATGCATGTGGTTTGATACATTTTAGTGTAAACTGCCTTTAGGCAAGTGTGTGGCCTTGTGGTTAAATAAAATAGGATGTATGCCAAGTGTCTACCAGTTTAATTCCCACCCCAACCACAAGCTCTCTGTGCAACCACCAGTGTGTAACTCACACTCAAGAATCATCTACTGAAAACTGAGGCTTCAAATATTACAATCACCTTCTCTAAAATGTTTAACTTCAAAATAATTGTTATAGTACAATAGTGTTAAAAAGTGAGGGATTACCCAGCAATGTTCATATTTTTGATAGAAATTATTTTTCCCCACAGTAGGCAACACGTAATATGACAAAGCAAAAACTGGATTTTAGAGTTTTTTGCTAATTTATTAAAAATAAAAGAAGTGAAATAATATTCAGACCCTTTGCTATGACGCTTGAAATGTGGCTCAGGTGAATCTCATTCTATTGATCGTCACTGAGATATGTCTGCACCTTGTTTGCAGTCTACTGTGGTCAATTCAACAGGTTGTATATGATTAGATTACACACACCTGTCTGTAGAAGGTGTCACAGGTATGTATTAAAACAAAAAGAAAGTCATCAGGTCAACAGAGTTGTCTGCAGAGCATAGAGACAAGATTGTGCTGAGGCATAGATCTGAGGAAGACTGCAAAAAAAAGGCACCAAAGGTTCCCAAGAATACAGATGCCTTCATAATTCTTGAGTACAAGATGCTTGGAACAAAAGTGGCTGATTCTAGAGCTGGGCATCCAGCAAAACTTAACAATACTGGGAGAAGGGCTTTGGGAAAAACGTGGTGACCAAGAGCCATGTGATCACTCTGGCAGAGCTCCAGAGAACCTGTCTGGAAATGGGAAAATCTTTCAGAAGAACAACCATCACTGCAACACTCCACTGATATGGAACTTTATGACAGAGTGACCAGACAGATGTCTTTCCTCAGTAAAAGACATGTAGAATCCCACTTGTAGATTGTAAATAAAAGGTACATAAAAGACACACAGACAATGAGAAACAAGATTCTTTAGTTTGATGAATACAAGATTAGCTTCATGTCTGGAGGGAACCAGGCACCGCTTATCACCTGTGCAATTCCATTCCAACAATGAAACATAATGGTGGCAGCATTGTGCTGTGGGGTTGTTCTTCAGGGGCTGGAACTGGGAGACTAGACAGGGTTGAAGACAAGATGAATGGAACAAAGTACAGAGTGTGAGACATGGGTCTGAACGCCACCAGACAGACACCAACACTTTATAAAACACATGTTTATTAAAGCTAATAAGTCCCACACAGCTCACAGTGCTCCCAGCACCAATCACCCTCCTCACGGGCTTCTGTCTCGGTCTCCATGGGCTGCCTTTCCTCTCCTCTCGGGAGCTTTGTCCTGCTCCTGCTCCCAACTCTAGCTCCCTGATTGGTGTGAGGCGGCCCCTTTTATTTCCACCAGGATGTGCTCCAGGTGCCTGATGATGCTGTTCCGGCAGCACTTCCTGGTGTGGCGGAAGTGCTGCCCTTGCTCCCGGAAGCACTCTGGGCGTCCCTGGAAGGTCCTTCCGCCACCCTCCCAAGTGTGGCAGAAGTGCAGGTTTCCCGGTCTCCACGACACTTGGGGTGCCCCCAGGCGGTAGCCACGGGCCCCTATAGGTTTGAGCCTCCTGGTTCAATCCCCGTGGTCCCCTCCTTATCCAGGACGGTTTCCCCCTCGTGGCCCAGGAGACATACACACTGCCTCCCGGTCCTTCCAGGCATCCTGGCTGGGTCTGACCCCAAGCCTCCTGCGACAAGAGATATCCTTAATGAAAACAATACAGTACAATACAACTTATTTTTGTATAGGCCTCTTCACTGAGTGCAGCCACGGAGCTCTGTGAACAAATTCTCCAGTAATATGTAAGTATAGATTATACTAATTACTAAATATAGAATTAGTACATGTAACTCTTTCTCTGAGTTGATGGCATTTATCTCCATTCTTTTCATAAGAGCAGTGATGACCACAGTTGGTGCTGTGGTTGATGCCTGCTCAGAACTATTTGTTGTACCGGCAATCAAAGATACGATGTCCCGTGACCGCTATCAGACTACCATGTGGCATTTGCTCTTTGACAACAAAGACAACTGTGCAGATCGTGTGAAAAAACTACAGATTTGCTGTGATCTCGGACATCTGGCAACATTTTGTTGAGAACTGTGTTTTGAGTTACAACCCAGGGCAAAGACTTTCCGACTCATTCAGTTCCTGTGTCTTTAAATGCCTGTTCTGAGCTAACTCAAAGAAGGTAGCAGGCAAACATTGCTGTTAGTTAAAGTCCAGAAGATGCCTTGCCAGAGTTTCAGAGTTCCTAGAGACCATGCCATTTTCAGAAGTTCCAAAGACCTCTTCAAATAAGGATGCTCCAGAGTCACTGTCATATGGTAGATGTTCTGGAGGCTCCAGTGGCATGCCAGATGTCTAAATTCCAGAGGCCTAGGTCTGTTTACCTGGAGACCCAGGTGACCACATCAAAATGTTAACATTATTTCATTTTATGCGTAAAAGTAAGAGACAGGTATGTTTGAACGATCAAAAATTATGAAAATAATTAAAACTGCAAATTTAGAAGAAAATTATTTGGTAAGTGAACAATCATATTAATAAGTGCAATGTCACAAATTGAGCTTGTTGAACTTAATTGCATTCAATAACAATATAATACATTTTTAAAAGGAGAAGATGACTCCAATGGCTTCTTATGAGAAGAACTCCTTTTTAGATAACATCTTGAATGTACTTAAGTTCAAGTATTGTCTTTGAAAAGGGGATTCACAATCTAATATAAAGAATCCTACTAGATTAACTTTTTAGATACTTTTTAGGATTTTCAAGCGCTGCATTACCCGCCCCTCTCTGTTTCAGATTTAAAAGGTTTAATTCACTTAGCCTGCTTGAGTTGGGCTTGTCCTTCAGTTTAGGGTTTGCTTTTCTGTGTGTGTTTTTATAGAGTGTTGTGTTAATCAAATCACACAACACTGCAGATGTTATCTAATAAATCCATTATTAACTTAAAATAATGTGCAATTATATAAAAGATCACATGATGATAGTAGATATTGACCTTGCCAGAAGTACAAACATATAAAAGTGAGTACTCTCTGCTTTTGATGGCTTCTTGGTCCTCTTTCTGAATTGTTGCAAACTTTACCCATTTTATTAAACTAGTTCTCCTTTGGAGTTTTGCAAAAATATACATATATATATTTTATCAAAAAGAGGTTTGGGGGTCCTCCATGAAGTTTCAATTTAGATCATATTCATACTTTTGCTCGGACAGTTGGTGGGGGTGCTGAGTGTGGTTCACCTTGAAGGTCAGAAAATTTACTACCGGTACACATTCAATTGCTGGTAGTATGCTGCAGTGAAAAATGGAATACTGGAGTGTGATGGTGTATTGATATATATAAAAAATGTAAATACAGCTGACAACCTATCAAATGTTTTGTTTTTTGTCAACTTTCAGGCCTTTCTAGACATTAATTTTGACAGAGGTAGTGCTTACAGGAAGCAGAAAAATAAAAAAAGAATAAATATTACAGAGTTTGACTAATGGCCAGCATTTAACATGTAAAAATATAAGTTAAGCTGGGTAAACTTCAGTTTTTTCAAAATTGTTTTCCTTAGTGGTCATTTTTGGTGATTGCTAAAGCAGCAATCATTAGAGTGTTACACTACAGCCAGGGTTGTTGAACTGTCCAAAATGTATTTTTTGTCCTTTTTGTTGTTTTTTAAATGTAATTTTTCATATTGTACTGTTACTTCTGTTTTGGTTTTTGTTCTTTTTGTGTTTTGATATTCTGTTTATGAATTATTGTGTAAAATTCTATATTTACATTGCATGTATTAATTTTCTTTGTTATGTTTGTCTGCTATGTCTCCTGTATGCTGAGCCCAAAGAGGCAGGGCCACCAGATAATGTAGCTGAGGGAGGGGACTGCCCCAGCCATATAAATGTAAAAGCTGCTGGCCTGACAGCATTGTTTCTTTTACGATTCTGCATTCCTCTTGTGATTTGTATTTTTTTTTTGGATTTACTGACTCTGACTCTTATTTTGTCCTAAGGTACTACAATTTAATTCTGTTTTTGGACTGGTTTAATTAATATTAATATTAATATTGCCTGCTCCTAACCTCCTCCTCCTCCTCTTCCTCTTTGATATCTGTGGACATTTTGGAATTTTTGAACTTCCATTCATTCATCCATTTTCCTAATCAATTTATCCAGGGCAGGGGCACAGAGAAGCTGGGGCCTATTCCAACAAGCACAGGGCATAAGGCCAGAACAGTCTCTGAACAGGGCACCAGTCCATTGCAGGTTAAATACACAAATTCACACACCAAACACTAGGGCCAGTTTTGCAATGCTAATTCATCTAACCTAAATGTCTTTGGACTGTTGGTGGAAACCTGGAGTACCTGGAAGAAACCTATGTGGACATGAAGAACTTGAGAACTACATGCAGGGAACACTTGGGGCATGAACCCTGTTCTCTGTGTTGTGAGGAAGAAGCACCACCATGCCACCCTCCTTTGAACTGTAAAAGGTTTATCCCCATTTTTGGGCCTAGGCAGGAAATTTGGGGACAGGCTGCCTGAGGTGAAGTCTGTCTCTGAGGTTTAGACTAGTGAGGCGCTTGTCTGGATTTTGTGTTATTTTAAGGCCTAATCTCCCTTTCTGACATTTTGTTTTACTGGATCACATCACAGATTATACAGAAAATTAGCAGATATTAAAATAAGGAACAAACAAATAAAATAAAATATACATTCTTGGGTTTAAAATTAATGAAGCAGAGAGTAGCTTCTTGTGCATGTGCTGTACTAGTTTGACTGACCTGTTGTGACTGGCAAAACACCTCTGTTCTTTTAGCACAATGCTCATCTGCTTTTTTGGTGTTTCATTTGTTCTTCTGATTTCAATATCAACTGTAATTGTGAACTTTTTAAAATTGACAAGTTTCTTACTTTTTGTAATCAAGTTTTACCTAGTCATCAAAAATAATAGCTTAAGTTTTCCCAA
Organism: Erpetoichthys calabaricus; assembly: GCF_900747795.2. Classification (NCBI taxonomy): domain Eukaryota; kingdom Metazoa; phylum Chordata; class Cladistia; order Polypteriformes; family Polypteridae; genus Erpetoichthys; species Erpetoichthys calabaricus. The sequence goes on along the minus strand of NC_041398.2, from coordinate 211,786,017 downwards.
AAAATCTATGACCTATATGTGTTCATATTTATTCTTTAAAACATTTGAAGTCTGTCTCATAAGAAGCGGTCTTTCAAAATTAAAATCTGAATGTCGATTCTCTGAATGTTGAAGACTTCCATAACTGAAAGTTCTTTCAACAGGGGTGCTAGAGGAGACAGGTGTATTGTATCATAAATAGACATGCATACTTCTTGAAAAATTGATAGACATTCCATGCTTGTTGTAGTTTACACGTAACCTAGGATTGTGAAGTGTATACCTCACCGATTTCAGTAGCAGTGGTGGCCCTGAATATGCCTACAAACAGTGGCAGGTTTTTGTGCTGTAGTATGGAATCAATCCAATGGACAGTAATTCCCAAAAAAGCATTTATTGTGCTTAAACCTAATGTGTGCAGTAGAAAAAATAAACAAAAACCAAAAGTAATTTTAGTTCACATTAAACTTTGTTATAAGCATCACAACGATACTTTACAAATGTTCTTTTTCATTCTTTTTTTTTTCTCAGGCACATACTTCAAGGAAGCGGTAACTGAAAGCAGGTGTGATGCCACAGTAGATATGGACTGCAAGTCCATCACAATTTATAAAGACATAAGGTTTTGTAACAGAGAAGCTGCAAGTGCAGACTTGCTTAAGCAGTGTTTGGTGACTGATGACAGAATATTATAGGAAAAGAGTAGTGACTGTTTGGTACTGTTGCTAATATGTTGGAAAAATGAAGATCAGTGTGCATTTTAAGTAGTTTGCTAAACAGGTAGTACTGTATTACTTTTCAGGTCAAGGAAACTAATTTTTTTCATCTTTTATTGAATTTATTAAGTAAATACAATCATACAATCAATTCAAGCTTAACAAAACTAAATTCTTTCTCAAGGGTGGGTGGCTGAATTGAGAGGAAGGCCAACAGCCAGAGTAAAACATTGAGAGTAATAAAGAGGGAAAGAAGTCCTTCTCCCCAATATAAATGTTTATTCTAAAATGTTATTGATTATATCCTGCCATGTTTTAAAAAAGTTTTGAACAGATCCTTTAAGTGAGAATTTGATTGTTTCCAATTTCAAGTAGTATATAACATCAGTTACCCACTGACTTAAAAGAGGTGGGCTAGGATTCTTCCAGTTGAACTGTAATGTTATTACTTATTTTTCAGAAATGGTATCTTGTGTTATTCCTGACACAAAGTTAAGATTTTTACATAAATGCATTATATTATTAAAGTGTTACTCCAAAATGTGCATGCAACTATAATCTAATCAAATTATATATGTTGATGGAAAATTCAAATAGAAAAGGAATGACAGGCAAGAAGTGAAAAACATGCATTAAAGTGAAAGATGTTCTTAAAATGTAATCATTGATCTAAGTAACAGGCTAGAAGTACATTGTGGTGTTTGAAAGGAGTACTGATTAGGGTTAAGTAATTTGATAAGAAAAGGTGGTGATTATACAGTAGATATGAGATCAGTGACAAATGGTACTGGATTTAAAATATTGGAAGGAAAAAAAAAAGGTATTGTGGAATTAGGAAAGTGTAATGTGAATATTCTTTCACAGCCATACCTGTGCAATTTTTTTTTCATACTGCTGTTTCTGATGCCCACCACAAATGAACTGTTTTTGAAAAGGAGTTTGTGAGGTAGTACTTTATACGACATGTTTTCATTCAACAACTTTGCAGGCTTTTCCAATCATGAAAATCTTCAGTGAGAATCTGCAAACGTATTTATGATTTTCTGTATAAAAATGAAAGGAAATAAGCTTTGTTCTTCAACTCACTAAAACAGAAACATTCTGTAATCATTATGCAATCACAATTGAAGATTTAAGAGGTTTTAGAGTGTGTTTTTGCACTGTTTACATCATGTTGTCCTTTTTCCTCCTTGTTTGGGGCTTTTTTTAAGTTTTTATTCTTTATTTTCTGTGTTTGAGGGTTAGTTGCATCATATGCAGACAGCATGCCACAGATGACATCTGGATTGACTTCAGTGGGAAAGGGAAGAAAACCAAAATCTAATAAACCCTACCGCAAAGAAAAAAGCAATTAATTAGGCAAAGGAAAGGGGATTCATTGATTAAAAAAATAAATACAATTGGAGAAAAAAGACAGGAATAGACCAAATAAACCATAACCACAATGTGAATCAAAACTCAGATTAAAAAAAAAATCAAAAAACCAAAGAAGTCCTAACAATCTTACTTATTAAACTTGATGACTCATGACTGCCAAGCACTGAAGGGTAATTAACCAATTTAGGTTATGCCAGTTTAGGCTTTGGCCAAAATTTCCCATAGTTGAATTAAGAATAATTAAGAAGGAATATAGTAGAAGTGATGCCCAAGGTGAGACCCTGAACTGAATCATGAAGAAAAAAAACTTGTCTGATATACCTTTCTACTGCGGGCATGTCTTAAAACTTTGGTCTGACACATCCTCTAGAACCTGGGTGTCTGTTAAACATACCTAAGCCTCTGGAATGTGAATCTCTTGTACGCCTGTTGGAACCTTTAGAACATGTGAAACAAGTTGTGAATCTGGCAGGGTCTCTTGAATCCCCAGAAAGGCCTGATATGATGAGGCATCTGGTAACTCACATTCAACATTCAAAGGTGACAGAGCCTCTTAGAAGTCTGAAAACTCCTAATCTATCAAAGAGCCTGCAGGAGTTTTATTAACAGGAGTACATGCCTGCTACTTGTCCTTTACGGTTACTACAGAATAAGTGTTTAAAATTATAGAAAATTAAAAAGAGATATAATGAAACTTTTGTATTCTAACCATACCAGACTTTGAGGGATTTGAAATTTCAGGAGAAGCTGCTACAAAATTAAAGTAGGCTTTTGAAATGCTAGATATAGCTGACTTATTCCACTCTTGATTATCTGTAATTAATTACTATAATCAAAAGTAAATTATTAGCCTCAACAAGTGAAAACAAGTCTGCCAGAAACTGAACATTTAGATGATGGCTGGTGAATTTTTCTTTAAATCCCGTATGTCTGGAACAGCCCATCTAGTGGACCCCATATATATTTGACCTGCAACAGGCGCCATTCTTAAAAATCAGCTATTCACAATGGTAGTTTAAAAGTGAGTTTTGTTTTTGGAAAAAGAAAGAAAAAGGTGAAGAAATGTGATTGTTTTGGTTTTAATATCAGGGACCTGATATTAGTGGAATGAGTAGGAGTCCCAGGAAAACTCAAGTTTAGGGTTTCTTATTTTCATTTTATTTCCCTAAACCAACACATTCTTGCCAAGTTTAGTTCATGCAAAGCTTTTTATTTATTTCTGAAAGGTGGCTCTTCTGTCCTATTTAGCCAACCATTTCAAACTGAAGTAGAAGTATAAACTACTGTATGTTGTTTCTCCTGCTTAGTAGGAACTCGTTTGGATATTTCTAGTCAACTCCCAGGCAGCTGTTTTGTGTCTGTACAGTCATTTCTACAATAAATCAGGAAATGTTTGGTGTTGTTTTAGCCAACCAAACCCAAAATAGCTATATCTGTAGTCTGCACAGAATGCAACATTCAATCTTAGTGGCAGCTGCCTTGTTTCTGCTTTTAGTCTACACAGTTTGCTTTCTAATCTAAGCAGTGGCTGCCATATTTCTGCCCCAGACTTGCAGTTGGCTGAATCACCATCTATGTGCTTCTACTTGTATATGTAGCTGGCCAACACATAAATAGGCAGAAACTGCCATATCCCATCAGTGCAGTCTGTCCACTCATCCTAAGAGCTAATTGTATTTCTTCTGTGCGGGCTGTTGCCCATGTAGTGACTATATTCTGTCCCCCCTGGCCATCGGACCTTACTCTTTTTCTATGTTAACTGATGTCTTATTTTAATTTCTTATTTTGTCTTTTATTTTTCTTTTCTTCATTATGTAAAGCACTTTGAGCTACTTTTTTGTATGAAAATGTGCTATATAAATAAATGTTGTTGTTGTTGTATATCTTTTTTTTTTTCAGTTGTCTTACTAGCTAAAAGGGTTTCTATTTCTATTCAAACCTATTTCTTGTTAGCTAAAAGGGCTTTCTAGTTTGTTGAACCTGCCATTCTGAAAGAAGGGTATAGAGTATAGATTATTGGTTGTGATCCTAGATTGCCTCCTTGTCATAAATCCTGTTTCCTCTCCATGTAACTCAAGCTAAGTCAATGTGCATCTGCAAAGGTTAAAAAAGGTTACAGTTTGAAAGGGACAGAAAGCAACAGACAAAATATTTTGGCTGTGTGGCCTTCATCAGGTATGTAACTGAATGGAAAACTGTTCCTGTGTTGTTGTTGAACTCATATTAACTCTCATTAAAGTAACAGTTTCAATCCACTTTAATAATTCCTTTCATAATTTAAAAAATGTAATAATGACAACTATTATTCTCCATTTTCTTGAACTGAGAAGGTTCAGTTTCTTTAATCTTTTCTCATATCTCTTATCTTTAACTCCTGAAATCAGCCTACTTGCATTCCTCTGGACTTTTTCTAGTGTTGCTATGTCCTTTTTGGAGTCATTTGTGTGAAATGAAAGTTTACTTTCCATTTGCATCAATGCCTAGCATATCACTTATTTAAATTCTGGTAAAGATTTTTCAACAATTGAGAATATGTACACTGCCCTTTGCTGTAGAAAGGCTGACAATATCATCAAGGACAGATGGAATGAGAGCACTTTGATTAGGGACATCCCAGAAAGAAAAAGAGAAATGCATATGAACAAAGTGCAGTAACTTCATACTGACATGGACAGAAACTACTTGCAGATGGTGTAGCAGAACAAAACGCAATAGCAACAAAGATAAAAAGAAAGAGATTGAGGTCTTGGAGAAATAATCAACAGCCAATAAAACTCCTCTAAAGCAAGTAGGTGGCAGAAGAGTTTATTCTGCTTGAGACACATGTAACTGTAACTTTAGAGTTGAATGCCTTGGAGGTTTGGCCCTTTATCTGCCCAATATAACAAGTCTTGTTATGGAGTTTAGAGACCCTACCACGGCCACAACACATAAACTTAAGAGATCAAGAGTTAATTTGGGTAAATGCTCAGCAAAAGCAGGTGAAGAGTTCCAAATTTGGATGTAGAGAAAGACAGAACGTTTGGTGACACTTTTTGAGGTGAGAAAATGGAGGTACTATCCCACAAGATAATCAGATTAAGGTCTTTGAAAGTAGGCCAAGTACAGCTACAGACTTTTCTTTGTCTTTTCAGAATTCCCTTGTTGCTTTGTATTCTTTCTATAATCATCCCTACCTTTAGTGTGTTAATTTAATAAACACCTTCTCTAAGAAATTCTTATTGCTTTTGGCACTATTTTGGGTTTCCAGAAAAAACAGATGGTGCCCTTCTGTTATACATTATTGTGATCGTTTTTATAACCTGCAGTGGATCAACTAATCTGAACATCCGTGCCCCATTCCCCTAAAAGCAGTGTGTTGAAATGTCTTCAGTTGAGCTTGGCAAACTCTAGCTGAGCTGTCATGTGAGGTTTTTTTAACAGTGGCATTCTCTTTGCCTGTCTCCCATTAAACTATAACTGGTGAAACACCTGGGCACAGTCTCTACAATCTCAACTTCTGTAGCTTGACCAATGTAAATTGAACTCTTTCAGTTTTCATAGGTTACTTGGAGGTGTCCCACACACCTTAATCTTCTTGAACATTAACTCAGTTTTTGTTGATGGCCTCCTCTAGGCATATTTTCAGCTGTGCCATATTTTTTCTGTTTTTTAATGATTGATTTAACTGGACACCAAGGGATATTCTGTGAGTTGAATATATTCTTGGATCCATCCCTCAAGTTGTGCCTTTCATTCTCCTTTTTACAGAGTTGCTTGGAGTGCAAGTTGGACTGTCCAGTTAAGGTGCATTTAGACTACAATCAGTGGAAGCCTCTTAACTACGGACAATGGATCTTCATTGAAATTTTGTGATTACTAAAACCAATTCACTGCACCAGAGATGATTTTGGTGTGTCATATTACAAGGGGGCAAATACTTATGTGATCAATTCATTTGTGTTTCTTTTGTGTTCACATCCTGTGTCTGTGGAGTGGAGTTAGTGTTGTTCTCCCTGTGTCCACTTGGGTTTCCTCCTGGTGCTCTGGTTTACTCCTACTGTCCGAAGTATGGCAGATTAAGTGAATTGGCAATGCTAAATTAACCCTAATGTATGTTCAGAGTGAATGGCTGAACTGCAGCTCTACCAACACGTTGGTCAGCTCTGTACTTCATCTGATAACAAAGGAGTAAATCGGAGATAAGCTGACACATCTGCAGAGACTCCTTTAGTCAAAAAGGTGCCCAAATTGACAATCATTTCAAGCATTTAACCAAAAACTGAACTCAGACTGGATAGCATTACATACAAACAAGAGCACACTATGAGATCTCAAGATGCTGGCCTACTTAATAGTCCAAGGATGAATAAAATAGCAGTGGAAGGCTGAGCTTATAGTTACAGGGCCCCAAAGCTGTGGAATGATCTAGATACCCCTTCAATCTCAACTTTTAAATCTAGGCTGAATTTGCTACTTTAACATAGTATACCCTGACTAGAGCTACTGATTAGCTGTGCATACTGCATCTATGTTTGATAGTCATTTGTACAGAAATATAAGTAATACAATATTTTTAAACAGTTACTAACTCTCCTCTGTTCTGTTTCTCTTTTTGGTGTCTGGATCCGGTACTTGGTTGGAACCACTGAACAGAAAGATTATCTTAGCAGATTGATGACTCAACCCTAGAAAACCCAGGAGAATATAGGTGGCCAGTTGGTCAAGGTCTCCAGGAATGTGACTTTGTTTTTGACTTTCTTTTTTACAATTTTAATCTCCAGTGTTGTCAACTAGTCTTAGTTTATCAATTAATTATTGGACAGATACTGTTGGTTTCCATTTGTGTTTAATCAGTTTCTACCTTGTTCTCTGTTTGTTTTAAGAAATCTGTATTTATATGTGTACCAGTTCTGTATACAGTAATTAGTACTGATAATCTATACTTGTATTTTGATGGAGAACTGGTTACAGTGCTCTGCATCTGCACTCATTGAAGAGCGCTGTACAAAAAATAAGGTGTATTAGACAAAATAAGGAACTGAATCTGTAAATTGACTTTGATCCAATGACCAGAGGTTACACCTTTCTTCAAAATTAGCTGCATTTGTTGGTCCATTCTCTTTGGGGAGTTGAAAGCGGACAATTCGCTATTTTTGGAACGTGAAACTACCCACTGTCTGTAGAACAAAAACCTCACAAACTTCCATTCACCCTGAAGCTACCCTCTATACAGCCTTGGACCTGGAATCCATGAACTACCTCGAAGATCAACTCTGCCAAGCCAAGCTCTGTGCCAGTGACTGACCATGTCTGAGAAGACTGAAAAGCAGCATTCCTTCAGGAACGGAACTTCAGCACCTCACCTACACTCTTGTATCAGAAAGAGCAATGCTTTTCTCTATGAAGTGCCAATGGACACAGCAAAGAGCGTAACAGTGAGCTGAGGAAGGCATCATCCAAGAGTGCACTCCAAAGCATGAAGAGTCCTCCACTTAAACCCATAGCAGCAACATACTGTATGTAAAATAGTTTATCTGTGCTAAGATAAATTTGAACTCTGAATAACCAGTAAACAGCCATCCTCTTCAATTTTTATGTTTTTTGGTCTTGCAACCATACTTCTATACTAGTATATATGGTATAGCGGGTCCACAACTCTCTCTGCAAAGGCCATTTTAAATAAATAATCACCGCGCTCGCAGCTTAAAGAGGTGGCGTGGTAGTTGTGGCTAAATCGGGTCTCAGGACGATCTGCGGTGTGGGCGTTTCTCACCTAAGTGCACAGCTGAGAGACTGCCCACATCCATGATTGCTCCTGGGGCTGCTAATGTGCTGCAGCTGCTATGTCCTCTCGGCATATATAGAAGCACGAGTCGGCTTGAAGGAGATGAAAAAGAACAAGAAATGGGAAAAGAACAAGAAATGGAAAAAGAACAAGAGAAGAAAAAAGTAAAGGAAAGAGAGAATGAGAAGTTGCTAAAGAAAGCAAGAAGCAAGAGAGAGAGAGAGAGCGCCGGTGTGGGAGAGCGAGCGAGCAAGAGTAGGCTCGAGTTGGAGAAAGCAGGCAGCTGGGAGGAGAGCCCATGAGGGGAGTGTTTGGCCAAAACTCAGTGGGGCTGAAGAAAGCGGTCGCTCCAGATGATCGATTAAGTAGCTGGAGTGACCAGTAGAGGTGTGGACTTGACCGTTGATAGGAGCGGGATTCGAGGAGGCTTTGGGCTGGTTTTAGCCTCAGCGTGAGCACCTTGGCCACTGGGGAAATAACCAAAGTCTCGGTCCGGTTTGGAGCCCGACGTAGCCAAGGATCGGAGGGCTACCGGACCTGAATGAAAGGCAGCTGTTCCTGCAGGTAGGTGACTCTCCTGTTGAGCAGCCCAGATGGGAGTTGCAGGGGAGCAACCATGGTAACAGAAGACACTGGGTTTTTTGTTTTAAAAGATTGCTTCCTGTGATATTTTACCTCGTGGTTTTTAGATTTTTCTATTGTTTTTAACTATCCACTTTTCACTTGCTTTTAATGGATTATTTATTTTTTGGAACTTTGAAAATCACTGCACTTTGTGGACTTTGTTTTGTTGTTTTGATTTTAATAAAAGCACTTCGGCACATTTGTACCACCCCCTTTGCTGTGTTGTTGCCTCACTGTCTAGCTCATCTCGGTTATAACTATTGACGGTGTTGGGTTCAAGGGCTCCCTAACAGAAGATGGGAGCATGGAGCAGAACCCGCATCGTCACAGTATATATATATATATATATATATATATATATATATATATATATATATATATATATATACAGTAATCATATTTCTATAATCTTTGTGTTTATCAATTAATTGTATTATTCTGTTCCTTAAAATGAGTGTACTTCAGTTACCTTGATATAAGTCTAACGGCCACAGATGCACCTCCACAAAAGAGAAAGGTAAGATAAATAAAGTGGGAGCCTTAACAAATATTTTAAATAATTACTGGCATTGCCAAAGGCAAAACTGACAACTGATTAATCAATTGATTAACATCAATCAGTTGATTCTTCTTCTCACGTCATTACACATTTTCCTACACCTCCCACAGTCCAAAGACATGCAGGTTAGGTGAATTTGTGATGTTAAATTGACCCTAGTGTGTGTGTTTGTGCCTTCACCTTGCAATGGACCGGTGCCCTGTTCAGGGATGGTTGGTGCCTTACACCCTATGCTTGCTGGGTTAAGCTCCAACTTCCCTGCGACCAAACTCAGGATGATGTGGGTTTAGGAAACGGATAGAGGGATGAATGGATTAAAGACTATTTTTCTATTGGTCAGTGTCAAAAAAGCAAAATGTATCCACTGTTTTTACTGTTAAAGTGTATCACTGTTGTTTACAAAATGTGATGTTGTACAGGAATAAAATGTGACAACCTCCAAGGGGTGAATACCTTTTAAAGGCACTGTATGTGTATTTTGCTCAAATGTGAAGTAAACAAGACAAACAACAGGAACTTAACTAAACCAGCAGTTCAATCAAACATGGAAGTCAGCATCTGATTAAGGGGCTGGTTGCAGACGAAAACATACGACATCCAGACATTAATAAACTAAGAGTGAGCACCCTTGCTAAATGCTTCCCTGTTTTGCCATTTTTGGCAAAAGTGAATACAGTAATCCCTCCTCCATCGTGGGGGTTGCGTTCCAGAGCCCCCCGCGAAAGGTGAAAATCCGCGAAGTAGAAAGCATATGTTTATATGGTTATTTTTATATTGTCATGCTTGGGTCACAGATTTGCACAGAAACACAGGAGGTTGTAGAGAGACATGAACGTTATTCAAACACTGCAAACAAACATTTGTCTCTTTTTCAAAAGTTTAAACTGTGCTCCATGACAAGACAGAGATGACAGTTCCGTCTCACAATTAAAAGAATGCAAACATATCTTCCTCTTCAAAGGAGTGTGCGTCAGAGAGAGAGAGAGAGAAAAAAGCAAACAGTCAAAAATCAATAGGGCTGTTTGGCTTTTAAGTATGCGAAGCACCGCCGGACAAAGGGAGCAAGCATTTTTCAGCATTTTTTAGAGGAGCGTCACTATCCTCTAGGCCAGTGTGCGAACAGCCCCTCTGCTCACACCCCCTCCCGTCAGGAGCAGAGAATGTCAGAGCGAGCAACCGAGCGAGAGAGAGAGAGAGAGAGGAAAGCAAACAATCAAAAATCAATACGTGCTGTTTGATCTTTTAAGTATGCAAAGCACCATGCGGGAAGCATATCGCTTGCAAAGCAGCCATATGTAAGCCCAGCAAAGAAGGGAGCAATGTGAAGGTAATCTTTCAGCGTTTTTTGAGGAGCGGCCGTGTCCTCTAGGGGTGCGAACAGCCCCCGTGCTCACAATATATTTGAGGAGTTTTATTTAATACATAATACGCGCTGTGGTTGGGTAGCTTCTCAGCCATCTGCCAATAGCGTCCCTTGTATGAAATCAACTGGGCAAACCAACTGAGGATGCGTGTACCAGAAATTAAAAGACCCATTGTCCGCAGAAATCCGCGAACCAGCAAAAAATCCGCGATATATATTTAAGTATGCTTACATATAAAATCCGCGATTGAGTGAAGCCGCGAAAGTCGAAGCGCGATATAGCAAGGGATTACTGTAGTTAATAACACTATTAAATATTGCTCACTCAAATGGTACAGTAGTTAGTAATGTTACCTCATGAATTGGGAGTTCTGCTTTGTAATACTAAGTCTAGCTGTTGTTTCGTGGAACTCGTGGACATTCTTCTTAGTGTGTATGTTTTTTTCTGTGGGAATTCCAGTTTGCCTCCCATTAAAGATGTGTTTGATAGTTTGACTGATGATAAGTAAGAGATGTTTATAAGCGGGCCTTGCAACCGGCTGCTGCCCCATCCAAGGCTGGTTTAAGGCGCTCTCATGATCCTGAATTGGATTAAACAGATATTTGAAGCTCTTATGCTATGCATTATATTTGTTTACTCAATGTAATTACCTTTTTCAAAATCAATTATATCTGTTATTTTTTCTTCAGTGTTGCATAATTACTGTAAAAAGATTCTCTTCCGTAAGGACAAAAAGTGTTCATACTGGCCTAAAGTATTTGGGATTCTGCACATGGATAGTTTTATCATGTACAGTAATTCATGTATTCATTCTAATAGAAAAAAATCCATCCATACAAAAGAAAATCGACTTGATGGTTTATTTGTTTCCGTTATGAACACACGTCTAAAACAAGCCATTTTTCCCTTGTTGATAGCTAGGAGAACTGTGGCTTTCATGCCTTTGTTGCTGGATTTTGCTGTGCCAGTTATTATTTGCACAAGACCTCATCCTTTGAATTGTGAGGCTGTATTAAATGCTAAACCTCAAACAGGCGAGTAAAAATGAGCTGATGTTGTGGGTTTCTGGTGTCACGTTTGAAAGGCTGCAGATAGCCAGCACGTCACAAATCCACCTTGCTTCCGCAGATTCCTGTGCCAAGGAGAAAAGACTAAAGAACAAAAGCCGGCGATCGCATCAATGGGAGTCAAGTATCACAGGACTAATATCAGAGTGTCTAATAGAACCGTCAGCACAGTACACAAAGCTTGACTGACACCAGAAAGGACAGATGGGATTTCATGCTTTTTTTTTCCCAAAACACTATTCTCAGCTCTTGATTTTTAAAGGAAAAAAAAATCTTTTCAACCCTCATGCGGGCATGTTTGTTATATAATAGCAAGATTTTCATTTGTTGAGTTTCAGGGGATAAACTAGAGTTTCTCAGATCAGAATCTGAACTCTATATTAAGAAGGAAATAAAACAACATAAAATCTGTCATTTAGTGTTTGGAAAATAATAGAAGATGGGATAAATGAAGACGACACGCACATGCGGTTGTTATGATTATAACATTTTTGTCATAACTGAGTTAGTCACGGCAAGCTCACAATTACAGGTGTTTGTATAACCCTCATGGAGCTTGCTTACTTAGATGAAGGGAAGCCCTGGAATGATTCTTGTGCTATTTATTTATGTGGGTCAGACACTGCTTTCCGTGACACTGACATATTCGAATGAATGCTCCCTGACAAACTAATGCATTCATTAAGCAGTATGAAATATGTCAAGGAAGCCGACACAATATGTGCTTGCCTTCGTGTTTCTTATCACTCTTTCTTCAAATCTTAGAAGTACTTTTATAAAAGTGACCATGATTGATACATAATTAGGTATAAAGTACAGCACGCTATTGCTTTGAATATCAGGGTAAGTATATCTGAGTCAAACATCTGCCTATGATCTTTTCAGTACCTGTTAGCAATAAAGCTATTATCTTGGCCCAGGTATTCTGATCAGACACATTAGTGATAATCAGAGGAGATCTAGAATGTGACAGGTTGAGTTAGACACAAATAAAAATCAAACATAACTAAGCACTTTAGATAATTACAGCACCAGGTGCTTCTACAATTGTATAAAGGCAACATTAAGTTTTAAGAAGTGGCCTGTTGAACATCTTTAGTGGTATCAACATAGAAGTGTTGAAATGCGATCAGGTAAATCCCTGGGAGGCTGACAAGTCCTGCAGTTCAGTAGGCATTATTGAAGCTCAAAGCTGAAACCCAGACTCTCTTTGGCATTCTGTGCAGTCAATGAGAGGCCCAAGTAAACAACTTGATTGATGATGAGCGGAACTGCATGTACGTTAATGCAGACTTTTTAATTTCATGGTCACTTTGTGGCAGAACCCACACTTGCCCTCTCTGTCATAAAATTGAACTGAAATATCATTGAAACACATTTCAATTAAAAAAATATAAATTGAAACATTGTCCAATATGGGATCGAGTGCATGCATTCAATTCATTGATTCTATCAGGGTGACATAAAACAGGTGACTCATTTTCAGTAGAGAAAATATATTGGTTTTTAGAGGATTGTTTTACATGTTAGCCAGGGTCTCTATCTTCCATGGCTCAAATGTATTCTTTGTTTATTTAATCTTAGTGTACTATATTACTGATTTTTGGCTTTACTTTAAGCCTTATTTTGTATTATGTTAATAAAATGTGTATCAGTTTTCTTTGTGTTTCGCCATGTACCTTTTATGTGGAGACTAGCGGGGTCACAGCCACCTGATGATGTAGCTGGGGGATTACTCCTGGCACTATAAATGGGAAAGCTGCAGTTCTCAATTCAGATTTGGCATTGCATTTTTGTTTTCGTTTATAATGTTTTGATATTTAGACTCCTGCTATACCTTGAAGGTACAGTTTCTGGCTTGTGATTATTGTCTTGAAACCCGAAAAATCGGTCATAAAATCAGACCCCGACTTATATGCCTGTTCAAAAATGCGACACTTAATTTTGATTTTTTTTTTTTACATTTTCTTGCTTCCTCCAATGTCGCATCAGTTTTTCAGACACATCGAATTTTGTTGCAGCAACGCACTTACCAATTTCTTTCACCACTTCAACGACTTTTAATTTAAAACCAGCTTCATATTTTCTTCTGATGAATGCTCCATTGTAGATAAGGGATGCGCTTACGATAAAGGTGTATGAGGTTGTGAGATACAAAAAACACAAAACAGTGCAAATGTTGCTTCGGAATAGTTTGGGTATTACTGTGTGGTCACGTTGGCACAATACATAGAAAAAAAAGGCAGTGTGCTCTGTGGTTACTCTCTCAGGTGGACATTAGCATATCGTAATCTCTTGGACTAATAGCGCCACTTTTCCACATTCAACTGACATTCTAAAATCAAGGCCCAACTTATCCACAGGAGAAGTTAAATGCGAGTATATACGGTACCTGGATTTGGTTGCTTTTATTTGTTCTTTTTTCAGCTTTTTCTATTACCATTTAAATACAAAGGAACTTTATGCCTTGAGCCACATGCTTGCTGGCATAGTTTCAAACTTCTCCGCCATACTGCTCAGGTTTGGAAAATGGATGGATGGATGGATTGATGGATACAAAAGAATTTTGTTTTGTTATGTATTTGCACCAGAGGTTTTAGTTTTCCTATCCTTTTTTGTGAACATACAGTATTGTTATTTAAAGGCCATGTCCTGTGCCTGTACTAGTCATAAACCTGCCTTTTACGTTTAGGACAAGGCTGCCTTTTGTGGTGAGGCCTACTCAGTGAGTTCACATACTGTATGTGGAAGAAGCAGGTCTAGCTTTATGTTGTTTTTTGAGCACCACTTTTTGGTATTATTGAGTGGCATGATCAGAACAGATTGGTGTCTTTAAGGGTAGGACAGTGGTTAGCACTACTGCCTTTCTGATTCAGTGTCCTGGATTTGTATCAATTTGAAGCATTTGTGTTCTCCACATTATGTGTGTGTGTGTGTGTGTGTGTGTGTGTGTGTGTGTGTGTGTGTGTGTGTGTGTGTGTGTTTTTAACTGCAGGTAGTGTGGTTTTTACGGTACACCTCCAAAGACATTCACATTAATTAGATTGGTGAAATATAAATTGACCTCATGAAAATGTGGGTGTGACCTTAAGTGGTCATGTGATGAAATGACTCCTTGTTCATGATGGGTTCCTGCCTTACATCCAATACTACAGGGATAAGCTGCCAGCCCTTCATGATCTTCATGTACTGACTGTACTAAATGGCAACATAAAAAAAGGATACAAGGAGATGTGAGTTAGAAATATAAACTAGCCAAGGTCAAAACTGGAAAATTAAAAAATAAAGAAGTGCTCAGAATGAGAAACCAGAATAATATTTAAGGGATGAAATATGAGAGTCAAATACAAGTCCATCCATCCATCCATCCATCCATCCTCTTCCACTTATCCGAGATTGGGTCGCGGGGGCAGCAGCTTGAGCAGAGATGCCCAGATTTCCCTCTCCCTGGCCACTTCTACTAGCTCTTCCGGGGGAATCCCGAGGCGTTCCCAGGCCAGCCGGGAGACATAGTCCCTCCAGCGTGTCCTGGGTCTTCCCTGTGGCCTCCTCCCGGTTAGACGTGCCTGGAACACCTCACCAGGGAGGCATCCAGGAGGCATCCTGATCAGATGCCTGAGCCACCTCATCTGACTCCTCTTGATGCGGAGGAGTAATGGCTCTACTCTGAGCCCCTCCTGTATGACTGAGCTTCTCACCCTATCTTTAAGGGAAAGCCCAGACACCCTGCAGAGGAAACTCATTTCAGCCGCTTGTATTCACGTTCTTTCGGTCAATACCCATAGCTCATGACCATAGGTGAGGGTAGGAGCATA